>NW_004955449.1:6175163-6198059 GCF_000276665.1 Chinchilla lanigera
AAAAAAAAAAAAAAAGCAAAAATGAGCGTTTCAAAAGACTCTGACTTTCCTGGGTTTGTGTCTTCTCAATAACAGAGGCCTCATACACACTCATTTTTATAGTAGAAAAAAATGTCAAGAACATACCAGATTGAAAATTATATCTTATTTTTCCTTACTCTTATTCTTTCTTTTCTTTTTCCTTTTTCTTCTTTTCGAGATAGGGTCTTACTTATGATTGGCCTTGAATTCAGGATCTTCATCTCAGTCTCCTGAGCATCTGGGATTATTGGCACGGGCCACTGCAGCTGGCTTGTTTACATCTCAGTTTTTTATATCTCTCTTTTGTCATCCTCACAGACTTCTGGAAAATGTTTGGGTTGAGACAGATGCTTTTGTCCTTCCCTGTTTTATCTTCACTCTTGTTTTGTTTTATTTTTCCTGCAGTGAGTTATGCTGCTGCTGCAGGAAGCCTGTGCATTGCTGAGAGGGCAGGGGAGTGGGTAGGAGTTGGCTCTGTTACCTTGGCATGAGGTTGTTCCCTGGCAGAACCCCAATGGCTCATGGCACCCAGGCACAGGGCAGAAGACACTATAAGAAGAAAAAGACACGTTTCTTCTTTTGTTCGCAGTAATTTGGTGATGAAGCCAAATATACCAGCAGCCTAGAAACTGGCCTCCTGCTTTCCAGCAGTACATGTTGCTGTCTAGAAAAATTCTTCCTGTTTCTGTTTTGTATGATAGGATAGTAGACTTTTTGGAGTACTTCACTGCCATTCATCGACCATTAAATGATCTAAAAGCAGTTGTGGATAGCTGAGTCTGATTCTGTTACTATTATATATAAGAGATATATATCATATGAATGCTATTGTTTCTTGAAGAATGTTTTTAATCAACTCTAAAACATGGCACTTCACTGTGATTTTTTTTTTCCTCCCCAGTACTAATGATTGAACCCAGGGCTTTTGCTCTGAGCTACAGCCCCAGGACTCTTTCCTATTTTCAGACAGGAAAATAGGAAATTTTAGTAAGCCTAGGCTTCTTAGTAAGCCATTAAGTTGCCTAGGCAGGGCCCAAACTTCCGGTCCTTTTCCCTCAGCCTCCTGGAGTGCTGGGAGTTCCCTTACAGTATTTCAATATCACTTTTCTTTGGTAAAAAGTAGCTATATCAAAAGCTTCTACATTTCTAAGCAAGATTTGTTATTATTTTCTTTTGTTGTTGTTGTTGTTGTTGTTGTTGTTTTTGCATCCTTCCCACTTGTGTAACACCAGAACCAAGAGCAAGCCCCGGGGTGTACATTCTATTCTCTATTCTGTTAGCAAGAAGATGCTTACCCATTGTGATTTCTGGCTGCCTTTGAGGGATTTTTCTGTCCAACTGTCATGACATTTCACACTTTATTTTTTTGGTGCACTAGAGATTGAACTAGGCCTTGTACATGGTAGGCACATATTCTACTGCTGAACTATATCCCTAGCATTTTTTATTCTAGGTAAGGCACAGACTCACTAAACTGCCCAGTGTCTTAGTTACTTTTCTCTGGTTGCTGAGACAAAATACTTGACACCCCAAATTAAGGAAGGAAAGGTTTATTTAGCTCACAGTTTGTGGAGGTTTCAGTCCATACTCGACTGGTTCCAAGGCAGAGTGGCACATGGCACAGTTCATGGTGGCGGAAGACAGCAAAAGAAGCAACAGCAAAAGGGAGGAGTGGCAGCAAGCAGCCTCTTTCCCTCCTTTACATTGTGTAAAAACTATCCTCTCTAGGGTATGTGTAGTACTCACATCCATAATTTCAACACTGGACTATAAATCAGTCATAAACTCTAGAATCCCGCCCCATGACTGCATGAGGCTTTGGGGAGACATCTAGATGCAAACTGTAACACCCAGGCTGGCTTCGAGTTTGCCTTAGGGTTGCTACCATGCTTGACTGACACTTCACACTCTGACAACTGCTCTTTCTAAAGACCTCTTTATAAGCCCCGATTAAGGATGTCACAGAATTTATGCTTCCATTATAAGAGATTTTTCGTTTTTAAAATATCAGGCCATTTCCCATTTCTAATCATGCCTTCGGTTAAAATATGCTCAGAAACTCTGATACCAAGTCACATGAAAATTCTTGTAGAGCTGGGGACATTTGTTGATTCATTCATAAACAGTACAAGACAGCATGTTTGACTCACTCTTCTTCGAATAGGTTTTTCTCTGTTGGTACCTTCTCCTGAAAGAGAGAAGGGTCTGCAGCATAAATAGTCTGTCTTTTATAATTTAAAAAAAATCTCATGGTGATACATTTCATGATTAAAAATGACATTCCAGAAAAGTACATTGTTCTTATAAGAGCTTTGTTAATCTTCTTCTTCCATTTATTGGCTGCCATTTGGAATCACTGTTTATTTTTATTTATTTTCAATCCCATTACCTACAAGATGTTTTACTAATGAAGACTAAGTTGCTTTTCCTAATGAGGCTGATTTTGTGGAAGGGTGAGGTGGAATGTGAATTTCTCTAGTGTTTTTGTTTAACTCAGTTACCCCCATATCATTTAAGGAATTATTTAAAAGCCTGAAGTGGGTTGTGCACCTTTTAAAGATATTGCATATTTGGTTATTTTTTTGCATTTAGAAATACATATTTGACAGTATTTTTAAATCGTGTATAGATATGTATGTGTGTATTTCTTCTTTAGATGAAATTGCAGTGTGGAAATGCATTTGAAAGCCTGATGATTTACCGTCTCAGTGGAAGAAAAGTGCATCTCAGTGCTTAACTCAGTGCAGTGGTTCTCAGCCTTAGCTGCGCATGAGGGTCACCTGGGTGCTTTTGGCCATTTTCATTCTCAGGCTATACCCTAAACCAATGTACATCAGCCTTCCTGGGCTGGGGCCAGGCATTGGTAGTTTTAAAGTCCCCCAGTGATGTCAGTGTGCGGCAAAGACTGAGATGCGCTGCTTTAGATAAAGTTAGAAATACGTACTTACCTCCTCAGATTAACTGTGCATCATATTGAAGCTGAATAGCTTTGATTTCTTAACTAGGGTTGAATAGAATATTTTGCCACCATTATCAGATAAAGAATTCATTTAGGATTTACGTAAGTTGTGAAAATATGCTAATTTGGTTAAGTATGTCTTAATATTTTGAATCCAGAGTCCATTTAAGTGCTCCTCTTTCAGTAACACAATCTCTTTCTTTGTATTGCCCTGTGCATCTCATAGTTTCAGAGACAAAACAAAGCAAGCTTAAAGTTTTTAATAAATTCTTACTCCTTCAAATTTGTATTATTTCTCTTTTTTTGTGAGTACTTTGCATAAGTAGATACTTAGTAGCCTGTTTATTCCAAAATACTTTGAGGCTGTTTACCAGGATACATGGAGTATTACAAAGTAGTAGAAGCTAAAAACAGAATGCAACAACTTGGAAAACACAGATGGGAGCAGTGTAGACTGGAGGAGAACTAAAAACTCATGACCAGGCTGTGCATGGCTGTTATACCCCGTAATCCCAGCACTCTGGGAGGCTGAGGTAGGAGGATTGCAAATTGGAGTCCATTGTGGGCAACTTGCAACTTAATGAGGCCTTGTCTTTAAGAAAAAGGGAGGGTTAGGGATGTAGCTCAGGGTGGAGGACTGACTTTGATCTGTGGAACTAAAAAAAAAAAAAAAAAGAAAACACGGCCAAATAATTTGCGTTACATTACTGGAAACTCCTTAAACCAGCAGGGCCAATGTGCGTGTCACATGGCCCTCCTCTGTGAAGTAGGCGTATACTTAGGCATGTCCTACTAGGAAAAGGTGAGCGCCCACCTCTGTCTCTTTCTCTGTACCTTGAGGCTGAGTTAGGAACTGGGGAAATTTCAGGTTACTGATCAGAGTTTGAAACACTAAATTAGCTTTTAACGTTCGTGTTATATGCTAGGTATTCCTCAAGGAGTTTCACACCCGATATCCTTCTGCATATTTCACAGTATTCCTGTATAGATGAAAGTATTAATCTCATTTTACAGAAGGGGAAAATGAACTTCAGAGAGGCTTGATAACCTGTCTGGGTGATCAAGCAGGTTCTGTATTTACTTCTTCAGAGCCAGCTGTAATTTAGTGTCGTTCTTTTACAAAGTTCTTGGAGTTTCAGGTCCTTATTAATACTATTTCTTGGTTGTCCATTATACTATTTACAGGAGAAGTAAGATTTTGGGGAGAGAACAAAGGCTATAAAGCAGTATTAAAAATCCCATAAATATTGCACTCAGTGTCTTTTTCTCCATCTTCAGGGGGTGAATTTCTCTATAAATCCTTCATATTTCTAGGGTAGGGTACCTTAAAAGAGCCACCTGAGAGACCCGTACCACTGTACGGTTTGCAATGTTTGCTGTCCCGGCAGCAGGGTATGGGTGTTCTTTATTTTGTCTTCCCCCATGTGGCCCCGGCAGAGAGTTCTCTGTGGCTGCCTGTTCAGTTTTAGTGGTGGGTCGGGCACTTTATTGGCTACCTCATTTTAGGTCCGTGTTCTCACTCTTGTGACATTTCACCTGTGATATGTTCCAGATGGAGCCATGTGAGCAGAGATTAAATCATGTGCCATAGCTTGGTTTGGCACTCGATGACATATCTGAGTCTTATTTCACTGGACTTCTGAGGGAGGACTGTGTGAGATTCCTTGACTGCAGTTTTGGCAGATGTGTTGCCTGGTTATCACATTTCTGTGATTTCTTCCAACTTGGGCCTCCTGTTTTCCATCTCTGTGAATTTTTTCCCCCTGTCCTGCCTCGAGTTCAAACCAGTGTAAATACTACAGTCTCCCTTATTTCTACCCTTGCTTCCTGCTCCTCTCTCAGGTGAGCTTGGGCCTGTTCTCCTACCCAGCCCTTTTAACCCTGTTGCCTTTTGTGTTCCTTCCTGTCGCCTTTTGCCAGCCCTGTGATTCCCTACTTTCCTCCAAAGCTCAGTCTACCACTTTGCCACTCCAGGTGTGATTCCTCACTCACAGCGTCAACACCACTTGGAGCCTGGTAGAAATGCACGTTCTCAGGACTCGCTCCAAACCTTCCGAGTCAGAACCTGCTTGTTACCAGGTTCCCCACAGTTCAGCTGGGGAAGCCCTGTTCAGACTCTCACTTCTGCCTGGCCAAGGGAACTAGAACCCATTCCTCCCTGGGGAAGATTTTGATGAAAAGTTGACATCACTTTGCTCATCTTTGGGCAATATGTTAGTAATCTGGGGGGATAAGAACAAAGGAATATATTTGGGAATAAATGTTTTTGCCTAACCATTGAATGAAGTTAGGGCACTGGGGAAAACTTGGGTAATTTAATTGATTTTGTTACCAAGGGAGGATTAAAACACCAACCTTCCCACTGTTGTAAAAATTAATGGAAGGTATCTTTTTAGGGGGAGCGAGAATCAAACCCAGAACCTTATACATGCTATGCATCTCCTGTGCCACCACCCCGTATGCTGTACCCCTGCCCTGCAGGGGATGACCATTTTTTGGAAAGAACATTGGATTCAAGAAATATTTGTCTTTTAAAGGTTCTATTTTTTTTTTTTAACCTCTCTAAAAGTAACTAAACAAAAGGTTAATACATAAGCTAAGGGCTAGGTAGGCTGGTAGAGGACCTTGTTTTTTTCTTTAAATGTATTTCTGTCCCCTTTTTGGTAGATTGATCACACAGGTCATATCCTGGCACAGAGTGACGCCGTTCTTCTGGAGGCAGGTTTCGTACTGTCCTTGTGCGTCAGAGGCTGTGCCGTACGGGAAGACTGTGATGTGAAGCACATGGGCTGGGAACTAGACACAGGGACTCCCAGCCCGGCACCGAATGACTGCATTTTAGTATGTGTGCTGCTGAAGTGAGCACCTGAATGACCGCAAAGTGCTCAGAAGAAGAGCGTGGGGTTGTGAGCCTTCAGACCATGCGCATCCACTCCCACATTCCCTGCCCCCTTCTCATCTGTCTGTACTCTGCCGCTATGGCAGGAGCAGTATCCGTGAGGGTCCCTGCCTCATTTTAAGAATGTGGTAAGTTTTACCCATAGGTTGTCTGAAAGAGCTCAACACATAGACACAGCTGTAGACCCGTGCGCAGTTTGCTCATTGCAAGGTCAGAGAACCTGATACTCTGGGTAGCTAGGAAGTGATACTATAACCGTCTAAATGTGAAGGGCTAAAAAAACGTGTTTTTCCTGACTTTGACCTGACCTTGTTTTGAGGCAAAAGTATTTCCTTTTCCATGAGCATTGTTTGTTCCTACAGAACATCACTTATTGTGTGTTCAGATTAATGATTTAAAAGTTTGGAGTTAGGGAGTCAGATATGGAAGAACTTACACCGCACATAAGATGGTGAAAATTCAGAGCATACCTCCATTCAACACATACTGTTCTCATTTCCGTGGCCAGTGGGGGCATCTGTTCTAACGGACCCTTCCAGCTGCTGTGGGCCATCCCAGCAGGCTGTCCCCTCACTGAGTAGATACTAGTGACTTGAAATAGGCACGAGCCGGGCAATGTGCTGTTTCTCCTTCAGAAGCATGTCATGGAATTAGAACAGGACACCAGAAACAGATGGGAGCTGGCCCTCAGGTTTCAGGTCCTGTTTAAATGATGGAAGTTGTCAAACTGAAAAAGTGTCAGTTCTACAAATCAGTTAGCTGGCATATAGGATCTTCTTAGTAATTTGAGGTTTAGCTAAATATGCGAAGATAGCCGCCCAGGTTGCAATGTGCTGGTCAGGGACCTGAGTTAACTGGAAGTTAACTAGAATTTCGCTATAATTGAAAATATTTGTAGGATGCATAAATGGACTTTTCTTTCATCATGAGTGCATAATAGCTTGCACGGGGCTGCTTTTATGGCTTAGCGTGTTCTTGTGGTTTGAGGGGCAGCACTTTGAAAGTGAGGCGTGATGGTCTGGTGCCTGTAATTGACGGCTAGCATGAGTCTGCAGTTTTATAGGAGTCATCTGGCAGTGCCTTTAAACAGCAAACCAAACCAGTGTGAACTTGAGCAGAAAAAAATGTGCTTTATTGAAGGTTTTCATTTGTTCTCAGAGCTTTGTGTTTTTTTTTTTTTATAGGACCTTTTGCTGTACAACATTGTTTCTAAAATGTGACCCATACAGCTTTATTTTTCTGCTATGCTAGTGTTTTTTTAAGCGGACAGTTTATCTGCTGTAGAACTTCTCAGAGCCTTTGACATTGCTAATATTCCCTGTGACTCAGCGTGAGATGCAGTATCTGATGTTTCCCAAGGTTACTTTACTTTGCCCGCCCCACTCCCATCCCCTTTTCTCTGGTGAGAGTATCTACCTCAGAAGATAGTTTGGGACATGATAGTCTGGGATTTTCACATGCATTTTGTCACTACCCATCACTGCACTCCTAAGAAGCAGAGACAGGTTGGCGCCAGGACGTAGTCTTCTAATAGCTCACCCAGTCACTGCTCTGACTGTTGAGGCATTCGGTTGAGGTAGCAGGCACTTCTTCCTAAATAATAGGTCTGTTTGCTGGTAGCATAGGGGTCATCTGGGTGATACGCTGATCTGAAGTTCCCCATCCTATGGCTAGTCCATAGGCTGCTGGTCTGTACAGGACCTCCAAATTCTAATTCTAGCCAGGTGACAAAACTGAGAGTCTTTGTGAAATGTCTTTGAAGCAGTGTCTTAAGTACCTCCCCTGGTGGAGGGGCAGAGGGACTTAAACAGAAACCCAGGGCACAACACGATGACTAGCACTGTAAAACATCCCAGGCTTATCTGTGGCCGACAAGTATAAGATCATCACATGCTTATTGTGTTCCATGTACTTGATAAAGTGCCCTACTGTATCCTTCTGAAAGTGTTACTCACATTTACTTATGCTGACCTTGTCTCCTTCCCAGAAACAAAGGCTGACACTTTGATTGGCCTAGACTACCAGTCAGTGAAACTCTTATGTTTACAAACTAGCTTACCCCTCTAAGTGTGAAGTACATCTCAGAGCCACTGGGCATCCCAAGCGGGATGCCCCCTGACTTAGCGTCACTTCGCTGCTAAGATGGTTTCCCTTCTGCTTCCTCTGCATTTGTCACACTTTAAATAAACTTTTACTTCCCATTGTACCACCCTTCACTTCCCCTCTTCCTCACCAAGAGCCCCACTCCTCCGTTCTTCACTGAAGTGAGGGCAAGGATCCCAGCAGAGGTGACCCCCTGCTGGAGGCAGCACTGGTGCCCTTTTTTTTCCCCTTCAGTACTGAGGACTAGGTCTGTGCTAAGCAAATGCTCGACTACTGAACTATGTCCCCAGCCTTTTTTAAGAACGTATTTTGAGACAAAGTTTCACAAACTGCCCAGGCTGGCCTTGAACTTGCCACCCTCCCGCCTTACTCTCCCGCCTCACCTCATCCTCCCAGTGCTGCTGCCCCTGCTTTTGAGTAAGAAAGTTATTTAGATGTTCAGCTGTCATTCACTTGCATTTTGCCTCCTGCTTTGTACCCTGTGGAACTATGTCATGTTTTGCTTTTTTTTTGCAGAAAGAAATCCAAGCCATGAGTCAGTGCAGCCATCCCAATGTAGTCACCTACTATACTTCTTTTGTGGTGAAAGATGAACTTTGGCTGGTCATGAAGTTACTGAGTGGAGGTAAGTGGGTTTTGTTATTGTTTGCTTAATTTCTTTTTTCCTCTTGTAGGAGCCAGCATATTGAATAAAACTTTCAATTTGATCCCCTCATTCCTGTGTTTGAGTTTTATGTGGTTTAGTCTTGCTCCAGAATAAGGGCCAGATTTTTTTCTAGTGATAGTCAAAGCCTGCCATACTTGGTTGTAACTTCCGGGGGTATCTGCATCCCCTTCTCCGTGTATGACATACCTGATCTTCTAGGTTAGGTGAGGCCCAGGCCCCCAAATGTGTTACATCATCTGATGCCTCTGGTCCCTTCCCTATGCTTCTCAGCCTTAGCTGTTCTTTTTCTGCATGCTCCAACTCTGAAAGGTCACCTCTGTATGGCTACTACTTCCTCCTCCTTCTGTCTGCCCCTTCTTCCCTCTCCCTTCTTTGTCGGGGCTGGAGCTCAGGGCCTTCCATACTAGTAAAGTGCTCTACCACTTAAGCTAACCAGCTCAGACCTTTCTTTTTAAACACCCTTTGAAAAACATTGTTGAAATCCTTAACACATCACAATATACCAAGTCATTTACTGATTAGGATTAGAACTTTCTGTGTTGAGGGAATGTGTTATACTTGTGCTGTCCCCTTTGTCCAATGCCTGTGACTCTTGAACGCTTGAAGTGTGGCCAAGGGACTGAGTTTTCTGCTCAGGTTTTACTCAGCTCATTTAAATCACCTCCTTTGCGAGTAGCTGCCATACTAGACCTTGCAGATTTAGAGTGTGGACATTGTGAAGAAGAAACTGAGAAGAAACTGTGTCATGACTCTGCTCTCCAGTAGGTAATCGTTTGATGTGGAGAGATTATTCACTGATAGACTTGATCAGAAGTGGCGCTATTCTCATCCTGTTGTACCTGGAAGGCAAAGTAACTTTCCTCCTCTGGCCTTAGATCCCTCAAGTTATGCAAGTCATTGTCAGTTTAATGTACAATGCCCTTCTAGATCCATACATTTAATTTGTAAAAACCTTTCAACATCCCTAACAGAGAGGGAATGACAGTAAGAACCATTGACTTTACTGAACACTTACTTAATGTGTAGATCGCATTCAAGACAGTTCCCTCACTCTGTGTCATTGAAACTTTACAAAATCCCTGCGTGGCTGGTGGTATCTCTGGTTTTCAGAAACTGCTCCAAAGTTCAAGGGAGTTCAGCAACTTGCCCAAGGTCATAGACATAGTAGTCACTGTTGGTGGTAGAATTTGTGACTGGAGGAATTGTTGACTTAAAAACTATGCCACGTTGCAGATATCACCTTCATTTTATAGAGCCCAAAGCTTAGAAGGCTCGCTGGTTTGCTTAGCAGATCACAGCCCTGCTGTGTCAGGGCTCCAGGGGTTACTCTCTGTGTGTTGTTAGATGAGGTGAGGTGTGGTTTAGGAGCAGAGGAGAATGTTTGGTGGTGCCTGGACCAAGCCAGAACTGGGGTAGCTGAGTTCTTAAGAAAGAGCCCGTTTTGATCTGCAGCTGTGGTTGCAGACACGGCTCAGTCATTTTAATTAACTTATTTTTTTTTTTTTTAAGAAACTCTGTTGGCTCAAGCAGAGACCCTGAAATGAGAGGACAAAGGCCTTGTAATTGGCTTGCGTCTGGATGTGTAAGTCTCAGTAGGGAGCCCAGAAAGCTTAGTTCTGTTCTGTTCTCTTCCAGCTCTCCTCAGTCTGTTAGTCTTTGTTTTCTTGAGTGCCTACTCTGGGTTTTAATTAAAAGGGAAAGGAAAAATAAAAGGAACCGGGGCAGAGTTGAAGTGCTGTTTGAGTGTTAGGTCTGCTCCTCCTTCTGTGGAGGACCCTGCTTTGCCAAGTCAAGCTCAGGAGTGGAGCCAGTTCTCTTCTATTTTTATTTTTTCAGTATTGCGGATTGAACCCAGGATCTTTGCACTAAGCTATATTTGTACCCCTTTTTAAATTTTTCATTTTGACACAGGGTCTTGCTAAGTTGCCAAGGTTGGGGTTGAATTTGTGACCCTCCTGCCTCAGCCTCCTAGAATTCTGAGATTGTAGTCCCCTACCCCCCATGGATTTTCAGATTTTCACTGTGGCTAAAGAAGACAAATGAGTTGGTGACCAGGTCCCTGAATAATCCCAAATACTCTGGTCAAGTGGATGGTTTTCCCTCAATTAATCTTTCACTTTTATAAACTTGAGAATATCCACTGTTCTGTTCTGAGGACTGATAAAAATCATTGTCTTTAAAAGAGTCTAGTTCAGTCTCTTTGGGCTTTAGCGAAGAGGATGAGGTTTTAACTGGCGTCTGCAGCTAAGGGGAGGAGAGCATGGACAGATAGGGACTCTTGGTCATTTGTCTTTTACCAGGCGGAAATTCATACATGCCTGTTAATGTGTGTCTTATAAGAATAAGATGTTCTTTAGAATTACTATTTGCTAAATGATTCCCAAGTCCAAGAGTAAGTGCATAAACAGATGGTTTTTTTCCTCTTGGAGAAGAATGTATGCATTTGTTTTCCTCTACAGCACTAGATCACATCAAAGCTCTTAATGAGGGGTGGGCAGCTAGTCTGGTGTGGTAACACTCGGATGGGGAGACTTAATCCTCTGAGTTAATCATACAGAGCCCAGAGCCAAATCCAGGTCCTGAGGTAAACCATTTGTTAACTCTCCAGAAATGTCGAACCCCCAGGTAGTTACGGCTTATAAAATGCCCCAGAGGTTTGGAATATTAATTAATATGTGTTGAAACCTGGACTCACAGTGCCAAGGTTACCATCTGTATTTTCTAGCATACCGCTACATGTTTCTTTCTTTATTTTTATAAAAGTCAGTACACAGAGCATCAGGAAGATGGAAAATAAAGATCATATAGACTCACAGAAAGGAATCTTTGGGTTATAAGCAGAGGTCTCGAGGCAACATACTTTCCTTAAGCCCAACTTGTGTTCTATTTAGGTGCTAAGGAGGAGCTGTGGCTTTTCCCTTCAGCAGCGTACTGCTGTCTTTCCCCTGACTTCCTGCTCCTTTCTGTGTCAGTTCAGCCTTCCTGAACCTTTTTGACATTTGTACCTGACCGGGTCTCACTGTGCTGCCTAGGCTGGTCTCAAACTCCTGCGTTCAAGTATCCTTCTGCCTCAGCCTTCCGAGAAGCATGTGCCACTGAGCCTGGCTCGGTTTCTTTACCCTTTTTTTTCACTGTACTGCTGCTGCTGCTGGAACCTAGGCCCTTGTGTGTGCTAGGCAAGAGCTCTAACACCGAGCTGCACCCCCAGCCCAAGAATCCTTTTCACATTCACAGTGAAAGTGCCCTGGCAACTGTTCTGGTCAGGGGGTTACCATTCAATTGTTAGTATGCCTTGGGGATATTTGCATTAAATAAACCAACAAAAATAATATTTTGGTGCTCCTATTTAATGTTCTAATTGAGAGAATTCTAATCTGAAAGTGTAATGACTGTGCCTATGAAATTCCTTTTTTATTTCCTCTGTCCACTCAGGTTCAATGTTGGATATCATCAAATACATTGTCAACAGAGGAGAGCACAAGAACGGAGTTTTGGAAGAGGCAATAATAGCGACAATTCTGAAAGAGGTTTTAGAAGGCTTAGACTATCTCCACAGAAATGGCCAGATTCACAGGTACTACGTCTGAGAAGGTCCACTCGTGTTTAGTGCCAGTGTGTAGAGAAACACTGGAGAAATACTGTGTGCAGGTAGATGTTGACTTTACTTCTCCCTTAAGCTAAGTAAATGCAAACAAAGAAAACTAAGGATTAAGGGTGTAACTCAGTGGTAGAGCGTGTGCTTAGCATACACAAGGCCCTGGGCTCAGTTACTAGCACTGAAAAAATAAACAAGTGGAAACAGAGCTTAAACAAGAGTACATTTGGATGAATTTAACTGGTATCCTTGGGGTTGGTTTTTATGCTTTCATTGAAATTAGAGCTGAATATAAAAAGTGCTGAGTGGACTCATTAAAAAATTAGTTAACACAATTACTCTTGAAGTGTATTCCGTTGAGCTGGAGAGCATCTCTTAACTTTTCGTACACCCAGGACTGTGAGAAATGATATGTTACTTATTTTGGACACAGTGGTGAGAGGAAAGGAGGAGGCATTAATTTTGTCTTCTTTTGTGACATCGGATTCTAATTCTCTCAGTAGCCAGACAACATAAACTATGAGTGCGTGAGATTTCAAAAAGATGAATATTACCTGGGATGTTAGGAATTTTGCAAGTAGGCAGCCATTTACCAGTAGTAATACTATTACTCCCCTACTCTGAACCATAAGTAAGTGAGCTGTGTTTTTAATGATCCCTGCTGTATTTTTCAATAATTAAAAAAAATACTACATTAGAAATCAAACTTTAAAATTGTCATTTTTTGTACTGTTTACTCTGTAAATCTCTGTGTTAAGGTTTTACATAATGAAGGAATATTATATAGAATATTATAATTAGTATTTATCATTAGTATTTCACCAGAGAAGAGATCAATTAAATTTACTTTTTAAAGGGCAATGAGATTATTCAGAATAACATGAGAGACAAATTTAAGTGGAACTAGAAAGCTTTACATAGGTGGACATTTAATTTTTTTTTAAGAGTGAGACTTAATTCTTGATAAAATGACAGTGTAGTGAGTTTAGGGACACTGTAACTTTGAAACATAAAATAGTCCACTCAGTAGTGATTTAACTAACTATGGATAGTGATTTCACATAAAATATTTATTACTAAAATCTTAACTATGCCCAAGAGCAAACTAGAACATGGCAATGTATCTTAAAATCTTTTAAATTTGGGGATATAATTGTAATATTCATGAAGTGTGGTAACCGTGTCAAACAAAAGGCTCCATTTCATGTTGTGTTTAAAAATCTTCCTGAGTCTGTGTGGTCCAGTATTGGTACTCTGCAATTCATTTCCCATTTCTTTTTTCTAATAGGGATTTGAAAGCTGGTAATATTCTTCTGGGTGAGGATGGTTCAGTACAAATAGCAGGTAAAGCTGATAAAGATAATTCTTATTTATGGACGCGTTACAGTTTCAAGGAATGTAGATAATCTTTATGAAGTAGAGAAATGAATGTGCGCTCTTAAGAATGTACTGAGGCCACCCTGGTCTACAGGACATACGTGTGCAGCATGTTTGGGTGTGAGGCACAGCATGTTTTCCTGCTGTTTTGTACGTCTTGGTTAGATCTTCAGCTAATGTCTAACTTCTGATAAAGAATGATTATACTTACTGTCTTTTTTACCTCTCAGGTGTTAGTGGGCGTATTTATATAATTGCAAAGAAGTAGTTTTGAAAAAGATTTCTATGAACTTGAATGTGTATGAACCCTGAAAATCAAGGACTTTTTTTGTTCTCGAATCTGACCCAGCGTGGCTGTTCCTGACAGCCAGTGGGTAGCAGCTGCAGTAAATGGATACTGAAGGGATGCATCGGATGAGCATGGTCCATCCTCATGGTCGCTCATTTTCCTTCAGGTTGTCGGAGTAACCTGCAAGCCTGGCATATTTTATACCATCCCTTGGTTGGTCTCAGGGCTCCTTTCAGCTGTCACCATCTCTCACTGGGGATGCTTTGGCACGTTGAGCTGGGCATTTCCTTCCTGCACTGTACAGTTCCTGCCACTGCGGTTTCTGCAGCCTTCTGGCTTCCAAGCCTTAGGCGTTATTAGCAGCCCTTCCTGGGCACATCCATGGTGAAAGTCACTGGTTGGACTTCTGTTGTTGAGAATGTTGAAGTTGGCCCCAAATAAATCTGACTGATTGATTGCATTTCAAATAGAGGTAGAAGACTCTCCTCTTCTCACATAGACCTGGGGTTTTCACATACCTGGTTATAAGATCACAGTTGATCATAGTCCTTGGTCTCAGTCTTGTTTCCCAAGATGAGGATCTAGGTTTATGAGAAATGGAACTTTGGTAGAAAGCAAAGCCCCAATACAAAGGCTAGACGTTGAGTCACCTTGATTCATTTTTTGTCCCTCTTAGTGTCAGAGGACCTCTCAGACAAGGAAGAAGCTGACTTTAGCCTCTAGTTAGTTAAGTACATATAGAGGGGCTTTTTTTTTTCTTTTAAAGGAGAGAAGCTATGTTTTGAAACTTCAAATAGAAATATATTGGGAATTTGTTTCAATCGAATCCCCCCTCCCAACTAATAATGAAAGTGATTACTGTGAAAAGATAGATTTGGTCAAGTATAGTAGTTGGTTTTAGCATGTTTCTTCCATCTTGATCGCTGGTGGTACATGAATGACTGTCCCGTTGGGTAGGTTTTTGTACCACTGGTGGTAGAAATGGTACAGTCGTGCCTGGGACTGTCATTCATGTATGTACCACTGGTGGTTCAAGCCCTCCAGCTGGGAGACATACAAATTATAGCCCTGTTGTGAATGTGTTAATGCCTTTAGAACAAAATAGTCTTGATTTGACATCTGCTATGTGTTTTAGGGCATGTTGCTACATCTTTAAACCTCGGTTTCCCCATCTGTGAGATTATGATGATAATGCTTACCTTTCAGGCAGACACCAAATTCTTCTCTAGCTACTGAAGCTTAGGATTCAGGTCCCTGTGAGTATAGTGTGTTTCTAGGTGCATAGAGTGTTCTAGGTAGGTAGGGGCAACCATTTTGCAACCAGGAAGGATTTCTTTGTAAGCATTTTTGTTGAATGTCTAAAAGGTTCTTAGAAGAAAGGGACTAAGACACCAAAGAATTAGTATTTTTTTTATTTTAAAGAAATACATTTATACCTGATTATAGCACTCATAATTTTGTATTCCTTATTTTAAGGAGAACATTTAAGGTATTTAAGCTTTATGTCACATGAAACCTGGATCTACTCCTGCTTATAGGTTGTTGCAATAATGAAATAAATGTAAGAAATGCTTGTACAACCAACACAATGAGAAATGGGCAAAAACAGTTTACTGATCACAAAATGAAAGTGTTCCTATATGTGAGTGAAACTTACATCAGACTCACTATAAATAGAAATATGTAGATTAAAACTGTTTTGAGAGACCATTCATCACAAATCCAAAAGTTTAACCCTATTCTGTTGTAAGGCCGTCAGAAGATAGGCCTTTTAGAACAACATTGGTAGTACCATGAAGAGTTGCATCCATGGTGGGGAGGAATCTGACACTCTCTGTCGCAACTAGAGGTCATTTATCCTGTGTCTCAGTAACACAGTGGTGTGTTGAAGTCACCGCATAGAAACCACTGAAGACATCTCTTTCCAAGGCCACATTCAGTGACATCATGGTGATCATTGCTGATCAGCCATGTTGAAAAATTTACACCATGGGAATTGGCACATTGAATGCTCAGGGTCTTTTTTCAGTTGGAGATTTGCTTGCTAAATATTTGCTAGAACACCACTACAGCTACCTCATTGCTAGGAATTTATCCTCTGGCTGACCTTGGGCATGTTGGGCATGACACTGGAGTGATAGCAGTGATAGCAGAAGATTTGCAGACAACTGGTTAAAATGGTGTATGGTATACCCACATTGTAGAATACCTGTGATAGCAGAAGATTTGCAGACAACTGGTTAAAATGGTGTATGGTATACCCACATTGTAGAATACCTGCCAGCTGTAAAGCAGAAATAAAAGCTCCTATACAGTGACACAAATGAAATTGCCAGACTACCTGGTTAAATGAATAAAACAAGGTGGGAAGCAATAGAGATATTTGTTACCTTTTGTGAAAGGAGAGAAATAATACCTCTCTGGGTATTTTTACAGAGAAAGTCCAGAAGGATAATCTTGTGGGAGTGAGACTGTTCAGTGTATACCTTTTATAATATTTTGAGTTTTAAACCATATATAAGTATGTCCTAGTAAAACAAAGGAAATGACTCATTAAATTATCAGTAAGTCAGTCATTTTAGAACTTTTTATTTTGAAAAAAAATTGCAAACATAGTCCACAGTAGGGACTCATGTCTCATGCTCATACCCAACTTCTGTAGTTACCAGTCTTTCACTATTCCTTTGTCTATCCCACCCGCCCCTCCACCACCACCTTGCTGGGTCTTATCATTATTCTTATTGAATTCTGTCTGTAAGTAGTTTAAGTGCCTTGTGTGTGTGTGTTTTGGTTATCACTCTGGGGAGTGTTTCTAATCCCACAGGCTAAAAACAATTTGTGAAAAATCAAGCTAAACGAGCAATAGCTAAAAAAAATACCAGGAGCAAAAACTGGGAACCATCCAGCCTAAAGTAGACTAGCTGTTAAGAGCATATGCAGATTTTGGTATCAACTGGCTTAGTTAAGATTCCCAGGCTACCGCTTAGTAGCTCTGTGACTTTGCTCAAGTTATTGACCCTCTTTAAGACTCAGTCCCCATAAAGGGGATACAGATGCATCATCTTTTTCTGGGAAACCAAATGCAGCTCTTCTTGTCGAGTGATCTTGACAACGGGCAGCACACAGTAGGTACACAGCAGGTATCAACAGCTGCTGTTCCACTGTGGGGCTGCTGCTGCTGCTTCCACTAGTGTTACTATAGCACAGGGATCACCATGTCTCTTTCTTGCGCTGCCTGGAGATCATGTGTACCTCAAATTTGTGTTGCAAGAGGTTCAACTCTGAGGGATTTTATAAGTTATAAAATGTTAATGCTTATTAACGATGGAGTTTGGAAGTAAATTTGTCATTAATCTTGTGCTAAGCTAATAAAGAGGTACGGCTAATTTTCTTTGGTGATGAAATGATCCTTTCTCAGTAAGAGGGACAAAAGAGCAGTGAGCTGCCTTTGAAATGTAAAGGCGGGTCAACCCTGCTTTATTCTGCCCTTGGTACCCAGCCAGTCACCTCACCCCATTATTCTTGTCAGATTAATGATCTGGACTCTTTCCTGCGCTGTCTGGAACATGCTGTCCTTTTCTTTTCTCAGTTAGGATCCCCCAAGGTAAGGTTTCTTGAGTTTTTCTTTCCATCTCAGGCTTCTGGGTTTTTCCTCCCTGTGGGTGGCAGTGTCTAGTGTGACCTAGCGTGAGGCTGCTCATGGGCTGGTGGGTGCAGAAGGGTGCATGCCGAAAACCCCATGAAGGGGGTGGTAAGGATTAAGCGGTCAGTTTGTAAAGGACTGTGCCTTTTCTGTGACTTGCACATAGTGAGGTCTTTGTGTTACAGCCAACGGGGGCTTCCTTGGTAACTTTTTTGTACATGGCTTCTTAGGTAGTAGCAAGAACTGGGATTGCTATTTCCCAGTGTGTAGGGTGGTCTAACAGGCACTTAAGTAAGTATAGTTTCTGTACCTTTGCAGCTCTAGTTTTTCAGAATTCACATTTAATTCTCTCTATATTCTCTGATCCCTGAAGAAGATTACATTAATACAGAATTTAAAATTTGAACTTTCAAAGTTGAACATAAAGCTATTGCTATTAAAAAGAAAAAAGCATTTTCATGTCTCCTTGGCATAGGTGGGTACTATTGCTGTCCCCTTTGAGAGGACATTGACTTTCTTGGTTAGATAGAGTTGGTCACTGCTGGAACAAAAACCAGACCAGGACTCTTTGGGTCTTTTGCTGGCATCTTTGTCTGGAGGGTGTAACATGCTATACATATGCGTGTGTGCCTGTGGGGAGTATTGAAAGCAGACTCATAGCAACAGCAGGCGTGAAACCATCTCTTGGTTGGTCTCTATTAGATTTGGACATTTATATTGCTTTTACCTGGGCTGTTTTTGCCTTTTTCCCTTTGCTGCTGCTGCTGCTTCTTTTTTTTTTTTTTTTTTTTTTTTTTTTGAGGCAGGGTCTTGCTATGAAGTTCAGACTAGCCTTGAGCTCACTTTGTAGCCCAGGCTGGTCTCGAACTTGCAAGGATCCTCCTGCCTCAGCCTCCCAAGTCTGGGATTACAGGCCTGCATCACCATGCCCAGCTCCCTTTGGTTCTTTAGATCCTGTATTTTTAAATAAAATTTAGGCAGTGGAGTTAAGTTTCTTTTTATTTCTTTGAATGAATGTATATTGCATTGACGTATTACTATGTGCATTGTTTTCAGAAAGAGTTTTTTTGCTATCTGAACTGAAAGCATAACAGTTTTTATGTAAAAAATTATTCATTCTACTATGTATAAAAATATCCTCAGAACTTTTTGTCAGACTAGGGAAGATGAAAGGGCCTGGGTTAGACTGTAACCTTTATGCACTTAAAAAGTATGGTGAATGAGGTTAATGTGCGTAGTTCTAGTTGCAGTAGTACAAATTCTGTGTAACTGTACACGTTTCTATTGGCTGTGGATATAAATCAGTGTCCAGTGTGTACCGAGTGCTTCCCGTGTGCCAGGCCAGGTCTTGGGTGCCAAATGCACTGGGCTCCCTCAGTGCTTACCACAGCCCCTCCGTGAAGAGAAGAGAGGTCATGGTTCAGGGTGCAAGTACATTGTCCAAGTCACATAGAGGGTGAGTGGTTGAGCCAGGCTTCAGATTTAGGCCGTCTGGCTCCAGAGCTCGTCAGCCTGTGTCTGTGGGATTTCCAGGGAGAGGACCCTGAATTCGGATTTACATGGTCTAGGGTTAGGAGAAACAGCAGCTGTGACTACTAGCATTTCAGCTCTCTTCTCTGAATAACTCAGTTCTGCTCTGGGTCAGGGGACATATTCAGGGCTCCTTTCTCTTTGTTCCTTCCTATTGAAACACACAGTGTCATTGGTAAAATTTTAGGTGATAAGATGCCCAGTCCTCTGAGAGGTCATTTTACATAGAATTAAGCTCTGTAGTGACCCCTTACTATTTTCAGACTTGCAAACTTCAGGTTTGGTGTAAGGAATTAAAACAAGAAAACTGGCTACTCTGGGTTGAAGGAAAATGCTTTCCTTCCTACTCTGTCCTCTGCTTGGAAAGCCAGTGGGTGACTTCCTAATAAGAAACGTGCAAATGTCTGGCTGCAAAATGTGATAGAAGGAGGAGTGGCTTTTTGAAAGTCATGCTCTTCCCAGGTGTAGCTTTTCATTGTCTGATTTGATGCTCAGTTATATTGTGAGGAAGAGCTTAGTACTTTGTCGAGTAACTAAGACTGTTCATCTAGAAGTAATGAGAGGCATTATTTTAAGTGCACTTGGCAGGAATTAATGTCTAACAGTCAGTTGGGGGTGGTCGCTGCACATCTGTTTATTGCAGGATTCTGTTAATTAGTGGTAACTCAAATTTTATAAAAATGATTTCAAAACATTTAATTTCTGAAGAACTTTCTAGGCAGATAGTACTGTGTTACATATGGGAGGTCTCATGCTCATTTTCACAGTTTTGCCTTTTAGGTGTGTATGTGCTGTGGTCCTCATGTCTACATCCTCCCCAAATACATATTTTCACCCTGATCGGCTGTGTGGTGTTAGGTGAGGCCTGTGAGAGGTGATTACTTCATGAGGGCTGAGTATTCATGACTGGGATATGTGCCCTTGAAAAGAGGGCCCAGAGAATTTTCTTTCTCTTTCCATGTGAGGGCAAACAGAAAAGGGACCATTTATGAATCAGAAACTAGGTCCTCACCAGAGGCTGAACTGCTGTTGTCTTGATGGTGGACTGTAGGCTCCAGAATTTTGACCAGTGGGTTTCTGTTGCTTGTACATTGCTCAGTATTATGGTATCATGGTTGATACTTGAGAAGTTTCGTTAAGTGACTCAGCAGGGAGCCATGGTCCTTACTTTGTAAACATCTTGAGCCTGTGCAAGAGGAGGGCAGAGGAATGGTGTGAGTGCTGCACCCTCTTGGGGGCAGGTAGCCGGCTCACAATATAAGGTAGGAAAAGAGGTTTGCACTCTCCCCATTTGCTCTTGCTGCTTTTGCTGTCTTCCGCCGCCTTGAACTGTTGCCCCTGTGCCTTGCCATCCTGCCTTGGAGCCAGCTGATAATGGACTAAAACCACATAGCCTATGCATATGTGTGATGAGAAAGTAGTGTGCAGTAAAGAAGTTAAAACATGTCCCATTTTAGAATTAGTTACTGCTGTTGGTTTTGTCTAAATAATGGCATAGACATTTTAATTATTCAAGGTGCTGTGAGATCAGGAGGCGAAGGAGGTTTTGCCATTCCCTTTTCTTTGGCTGATCAGTTTCCCCACTATCACCAGAGAGAAGAATCTGCTGAGCATATCTGACTGTAACATTCCCTTGTGTAAAGTTTAACACTGTTGTTTAGTTTAAACATCACATGCGTTATCTTGTATGAGAAGCCCAAAGAAGAGCAAAATAAAAGAAAACTAGTAGGAAACAGAGAGACAGAGCTTTTGCAAATGGGAAGAGGACCAAGAGATGGAGGGAGAGGAGCAAGAGGGGAGGGGAGGGGGACATAAAAAGAGTTAGGATGTGTTAGTACATGTGCCTCCTCCCTAGGATGTGCATAGTCATTGTGTGTTGAAAATGTGTACTAATAAAAATAAACCCAATATTGTTATGATTGAATACAGTTCTAGCTCCCGAGTAATGGTAGAGGAAGAACCTGTTTCCTCCCGGGATCTGCGGAGCTTCTGGCTTCTCCTTCCTGGTCCCTGGCTTGATTTCACTAATTTATATCTCCCACAGCTGTGGGAATTTCTTCCTTGCCAAACTTTTTCCAGTCCTTTCCTCTACCGCCTCCACCGTCAGTGTGATAAGCGCATCACCCTACTGGCTTTGAAGTGCGCGACACACCCTGCTAGCCACCCTGTGACCTGTGCTGACACAGAGCCTCTCCTTCCCCTCTTCCTCCAGACTGGACACCTTTCAGAGGTGGGGACTCTTGTACACCTGTGCAGCCCCAGAGAGTGCCTAAACCATGGCAGGTTTCAGGAACTCTGGTCACTGTGACCGAGTGGAGATGTGCTAGATGCCTTGTCTCACTGGGAGAAGCGGGCGGGGCTCTGCAAGTACATGTACCTGTCACTGGCAGAGGGCTCGGGTATAGGGCATAGTTGAAAGTTCACCTAAGTGAGCATATATGTCAGTGTAACAGAGATGGAGGTGAAAATATTTAAAGTAACCAGGCATATATACTGTATGTTTTTAAGGCTGAAAGTTTTTTAATGAACATTTTTCACCTCTGATTTTGGGTATGCTTTGCCTTAGGCAGCTGACAATTAAGTGATTAATAACGAAGAGAAGTGGAGAACATGAATTTAAGGATGTTTGGAACACTGAGTAAATAGAGTACATGACGGGGAAATTAAAATCCTTGGGTGGCATGAAGTGCTACAGAGTGAATCATAATTGTTTCAGCAATAGTTTGCCTGAATTACGGTCAACTGGATTATGGTAAAAGTCTTGTATCAGTTCTTTTTCGGCTTAGGTAAATAAGGAGAGCAAAGTAACATGGCTCGTTGGTTTGGGGGATCTTGACAAATGATACCATTTGGTGAAACCTCTAGCACGGACCAGGGGTGCAGTCCGTTCTGGAAACTTGGCTCTCCATGCCACGTGCACATTGTCAGCGAGAGTTACTTGGGGAGATCTTAAGCAGCTTCCCATGCCTTGACAGCTGCTCGCAGTTGTTTGAGCGTCATTCGAGCAGCCACTCAAGGAAGTCTTGAGCCCAGTGGAGAAGAGTCACCCTGCACTGAAGAATCACGGCTGGCAGTTTTCCTCCGCTGTGTGCGCTCAGCCAGGTGGTGCACAGCACAGGGCTGAGCATCAAGGAGGTGTCTAGGAGGGCATGGGGCGGTTGGGACTCAGACTGTCTCTCTCTCCCCTTCTTCCTTCCTTTCCTCTTGCCTCTCTTCTTTCCTGCCTTCATTCCTTTAATTAAGGGCCTGCAACATCATTACTCAGTTGCATTTCAGATGTTACCAAAAATCTCAGAGGTCCAGGTAAAACAAGCAAGTTATTAGACTGAAAACACAGTAATCTAACTTGGTTCTTCACTTGATTATTTTTTCTTTTACTTTTCTGTTCTGCCTTTCTCATAACCTGCCCCTTCCCTGGTGAGAAGATGAGGGTTAGGTGGACGTTGGGGTCAGTTCGCCTTAAGCAGCTGCTGGCAGGTATTTATTCAGCATTTACTGTGTTCTCGGTGCACTCCCCTGAGTTAACACTTTAGTAAGCATTGGAAACACTGTGTCCACCGCCATGGAGTTTGCAGTTCAGGTGAAACAAACATTAAACCACTTAACTTTAAAAATTTAATGTCCACAGTTTGTGTTTGTGGAGGAAAATGCTTATTCCTGGAGAGTTCAAGTTAGCCACATTCAGACTAGTTTAATAGTTTGTCCTGGGCCAGCGACTCACTCCCGGCCTCGTGGTTCCCTGGAAGGAGGGCTTCCGGCGCACAGGGAGCTGTGGGTGGGGAGCGCCAGCCTTCTGGCTGGCTAGCTTCCTGC
>NW_004955449.1:6199484-6218663 GCF_000276665.1 Chinchilla lanigera
TATAGCATAACAACTCTTGATAATCTCCTACCTCTTTTGTCTCTAACTCACTATTATTTGTCTATTTGTTTTCCTGAGAAACTATTTTGTAGATAATAATACGTAAAATGATAACCATTGATAATTTCCTACCATTTTGTCTGTAATTTGCTAAGTCTCCCCTATTATTATGTTATCCTTCTTTTATTCCTTAAAATAAAAAAAAAAATAGTTTGTCCTGGGGCTAAATTATAAATATGTGTTAGAAACGGGAATGACTTTGGGCATTAATAGCTTATACGTTGCTGCACGTTTGTACTGTGGTTATAGATTTTTAGGAAATTTAAATAGTGATAATATGTGTATATATTTCATGAATTTAACCTTTGAGTGTATGGGGTACTATTGATGACCACGGGGCCAAATAGCATCTAGTAAACTTGGGCACGAATTTAGACTCTTTTCTCAGCCAGGTCCTTGACTGCTCATGGTTTCTGTCACCTAGAGTGTGACTTTTTGAGGCTGTCAGGTGCCTTTTTAGCTGTATAACTTCGGTGTAGAACTCTGTGGCCTTATGACCCCAAAAAACTGCCCTCCTTACAGTCTTTCCTGCTTTTCTTATGTCAGGACCACCCTGGTGCTGCACAGGCTGGAGACTGTAGTGTCCCTAGACTCTAGTCTGTCCACAGGCCGTTCGTCCGCTCCACACATCAGTGCATCCTCCTGCTGACAGCGTGCCCCCACAAGGGCGCTGTTGTGTGCTATTTTTTGGATCGAATCGGTCACCTCCTGAGGGGTCCTCTTCCTTTACCTTTGCCCCTCTGTGGTCTCTTCTCTCCCCCATCCAGAGGGACACTGTTAAACCAAGTTGGCTTGTGTCATCCCGTTCAGAAAACTTTTCCATCCTTCCTGTCTTAGATGACGGTCAGGTTCCTTCAGTTGGCTGGCAAGGCCTCATAGCATCTGGCCTCCCATTATCTCCTTGACCTCCTCACTTGCTTCTTCTTTTCCTTTGCTCCACTCCAAACAGACCAGCTCCATGCTTTGCCTGCTCCTGCCTCAGGATCTTTGCACAGATTATTCCCTCTGTCTGGAATTACCTTTTCCTTACCATTTTCAGATATTGGCTCAAATAACACATCATTGAGCCTTCCAGGCCATCTTGTGGCATATTGCCAACCTTCTATCCCACATTTCTACTTTTCCCGGCTGCACACATTGGCAAGCTCTGCATTAGGGAACCTTGAGGTGTGCCCCTAGACTAGCAGCAGCAGCAGCCTGGGGTTTTGTTTTTTTTGTTTTTGTTTTTGTTTTTTTGAGAGAAGTTCTCTTTATGCAGTTCAGGCTGGCCTTGAGCTCACTTTGTAGCCCAAGCTGGTCTGGAACTCACAATGATCCTCCTGCCTCAGCCTCCCAAGAGCTGGGATTACAGGCTTGCATCACCATGCCCAGCTTTGTTTTGTTTTGTTTTTTTGTTTTTGTTTTTGTTTTTGCAGTCTGGGGCTGATAGCAATGCAGAGAAACAGTGGCGGCAGGGCCAGCAGGAAGCCCTTCATTGAGTCTGGGGCACATTAAAGTCTGCGAGCCACTGCTGTATGTGGTACTTAGTAATTTTCCTTATTACCTATATTTACTTCTCCCGTTGCCCCAACTAGAACTTAAATCCTAGCTATACCAGGACAGGGGTTTCTCTTCTTTAGTTAGACCCGTATGTCAAACCGGAAATGGCCCCTAGAGAGAGAGCTTGATAAATAGCTGTTGAGTGAATTAATGAACATATGGCTATGTAGTAAGTGTAGATTAAAAAGAGTACTGAGCAACAGAGTTTGGTGTATGATCCTCCTAGTTTAGTGACCTTTTGTTGCTAGGAGCTTTGAATATGATGACTTCTTTATCATGGATTTAAAACTATGCAGAATCTTTGAAGATTATGTTATCCTCAACTAATAGTTCTCAAAACTTTGCGGAAATGATGTCAATTGTTTCTTTAAATACTTGCGGCAACTGGAGTTGTATTATTTTAATCATCTCCCACAGGGATCGTCTCTTTCAAGTGTACAGAATGGCTGTTGTGGTTGAATGGAAGCTTTTGATAGTAGAGCTAGTTAAGTGGAGATTTGTATGAAAAAGCCCACCTACAGCTATATAAATACTGCATTGAAAATTTAAACATTAATATTTGATCTAAGTTGCTCATGCCTGTCTTCATGGTTGTGGCCAGCCCAGCACCCCTGTTGACTACAGAGACATGGCTTCGATTTAGGAAATGATAACGCCTGTGTGATATGCTTTACCTAGAGGCTCTGGCAGTTCAGCAGAGTAGTTCTTACAGATGAAGGGACTGAGGGCTGCTGAGCAACGCTGGGTGTGCCTGAGGTCATTCTGAAAGTCCTCAGAGCAGATCGCTCTCAGACACCCTCAGAATTCACTTTCACTTTGCTCTCCCCTCTGCCACCCCAGGACCATATGATTTTTAACACTATACTTTTTGACTGTTCAGCTACACCAGGGCTCAGCTTCTTCAGCTGTACAATAAGGAAAGTTGACAGCATGCTCTCTAAGGACCTATATTACCTAAAAGTGTTTGAATGACCCTTCATTAGATGCAGTCGCAAAGGTATTCTCAGTCCTATTTTAAAGCTTTCAAGGAAGAGGATGGTCTTAGGCATGTGGTAGTGATTAAGCCAAGTGTCTGTTCTCTGGCTACTTTTATTAGAGCATCTTTAAAATATACCTCCTGTCCACAAGGGATCCAGAAAGAATAGATAGAGTTATCATTTGGGGATCATCTGTTTTCCTTTGTTCACAGTAACAATCATATCTAATATCAAGCTGCCCACTAGTGATCTCTTGAGCACATATATCATTGTGTCATTGGAGTTGAGAAAGCTTGCTCTTGCCTGGGACCATCAGCACAGCTGTCTGGGATTCCAACCGCCTGCCATGTTTGAAGGGAACTTGATGGCAGTATCAAGAATCTACCCAGATGAGACCCAAATTGTTATTTTTAAGGGTGAAAGTCTGTCTTTACAAAAGAATAAAATGATGTGTTCTAATTTCTTCTTTCCCTGTCAGGGCATGTTGTGAAATTGCCATTCTCTAATGTTTTAGAAATAGTCAGGGCTGCGTGCCCCTCATTAATCAATAGGGAACATGCATTTGTGCAGGGCAGCTGATGAATGACTCTCCAGGGCCAGACTCGGGAGATTCTGCAAGCTCGTGTTTTCTGACCATGAATGCCCTAGCTGTCCTGCTGTGGATGGGTGCTACAGGGAACAGAGCCAGTGAGGCCATCGGTCACCACTTGCAAGCAGAAATAAGCAGAAGGAAAACCAGGCATTTGATGAGGGGAAAAGGGGATTGAGTGACAAGGGAAGATGTCAGGGGACCCTGTTTGGTTCTGTCTGTTCTTGGGCTACCCGACTCTCTCCCATGCAGGACAGGTGGTATGTGAATAATTGATTACTAATAGTAGATCTGGTGCCAACATGCTTACTAATTTGCTTAAAAGATGAACCAATTCAAGGTTGTTGCTCTGATAAGATAATGTTATGGCCCTCAATTTATCAGAGATTTTTATGGGTGGGAGAGAAAGGAGTTGTGCTACAGACATCTATCTTGAGAATGATGTTTGCCCGCAGCTTATCTTCCTGTACCGTAGCATCTCTCTTGAACAACTGTTACTGATGGACAGTTAATAAGAATTGTGATTATAAATGATTTTCATATAACTAAAAAAGATTTTGTAAAAATCTGAGTATGTCTGTCTTAGTTACTTTTCTCCTTGCTGGGACAAAAATGCCAACACCCAAAGTTAAAGAAGGAGAGCATTGGCTCACAGTTTGTTGAGTTTTCAGTCCATAATCAGGTGGCTCAGGATTATAGCAGAGGAGAAACAGTTCATGGCAGATAGAAGGCAGCAAAAGTATCCAAGTAGCAAGCAACAAAGGACAAGCAGTGAGCCTCTATCTGTCCCTTATATCTTATCCAAGCTACCCTCCCTTAGGGCAGGTAGCACTCACACCCTTGATCCTAGCATCACATCCTTGGTTCAAGCATCACACATCCTAGATCCACCCAGCTCCAAACAACCCATCTGTGACTGCAGAAGGCTATAGGGGGACATCTAAGTACAAGCCATAACAGTGTCTGTGGATATGTGACACGTGTGGATTTGTTTGGCTGGACATGTTAGACACCGTCGAGGGCTACTGGGCCAGATAGCTCTGTGTGAGATGTGACCTAGGTTTTGCTTTGCATTGCCCTTACTCTTACCATATCATGAGATACATGGACAGGCACACAGAAGTACATTTTGGCTGCACTCTCATTTCACCACTGTGATTCTCTTCATCTGAGAAGTGAAAGAGGAAGCTGTTGAGTTGGTTGTGCCGTAAAGTGTTCTAGGCATATTGAATTGGCTCAGAGTACCTGCTTAGGAAGCTGTGGCAATTTCCGTGTGAACGGGAGCTGCTCATGTTCTCACTGTAATGAAGATTCTGACCCAGCAGCTCTGGAGAAGGAACTGGGATCCTGCATTTCTTAGAGCATCCCAGGTGATCTGATGTTCTGGTCTGTGGACTCACATTGAATAGGAAGGATCTGGACTACAATACTGAAGATTCCTTTCTCTCCTATTTCCTAGAAGTGTGTTGTCCTGTTTGAGGTTGTTGTATTACTCCAAGTAACAACTCTTGGCAAACAAATAAATTAGACTTTTCTGGCAGTGTGCTCCCCCCAACCCTCTTGAGATGCCTCTGCATTTGTTTTGATTTGTGTTCTGGCTTTAAATCCATGCTTAATGTTGAAACTGTATTAAAATCTGAAATTGCACTACATGTTAAACTGTTTTCTTGGTGATCTTTCCTAAGTCCTTTTGGGGATTGCAACGACTTTGGCCTCTGATACAGTGATTAACCCTTAGCAGTCTGGGTGGATTGGGGAAAGACAGAAGACTGTAAGCGTTACAAAGCCTTTGGGTACAAATCAGAGTACTTTTCTGACAGGAGATTAAGCAGCAAAGCCGGCTGATTACCTTTGGAACAGGAAGTTCGGGCGCTGAATCCAGAGGCAGTGCAGAGGCCCGGGCACATTGCAGAGGTCGTGGACTCTTTCTTGTTTTCCCTTTGGCGCTGCCAGTGTGGTGGGCAGCACCTGTCGTCAAGGGCTGTTCTTGCTTCCAAGGTCACTTCTGCACATAACAGTTCTCACACAGGAAGGGGAGGAGAAATCAAAAGGGCCTGGTCAGTGGGCTTTCTGTGTAGGAGGAAAACTTGTCCACATGAACTTGCTTGCTATCCCTCTAGGATCTCACAGACCAGGACCAGGACAGACCTTCAGACCATTCACTGCTGAAGCTGAGCAGAGGATGGTAACTGGCAAGGAGTATAACTGGGACTTAGGCTCTGGGCTGTTGGATTCCAGAGTGCCTTGGCAGGGTAGAAACCTGGCTCCTCTGGAGTCATTGCACCCTCCTCTTGCTGCCTGGCCTCTTCCCTTTGGTCTTGGGGGTGGTTGGTCAGGCCCTATCTTATGCCTGTAAATAGGGCCACGTACACTACACCACACATGTCACTGTTTGGCCCTGTGACAGTTGGGAACACATTCATGGTTATGCTGGAATACCGCTGTAATAATAGGGGAAACTGCTCCAGGGAACACAGTGGCATTATTTCAAGAAACCGACTCAGTGAGTGTTGGTGGCTGCCGTCCCAGGTTTTACCACACCCTCACTTGGCTTCCTGGGCTCTGCATTCTGAACTTGCCCTGGGTTGTGCTGATTATTGCCGAGCAGAGCTCTGGTCCCAGAGGTACAGCATCCACCTGAATGCTTTGGGCATCCTCTGCCTCCTCGGAGGCGGTGCTGGCCCCGGCTCCCTCAGGATTCTGCAGTGGGCTCCCAGCACGCAGGAGAGAGGGCACGGCCTCCCTTTGTGCACTCAGTGGTGGTTCTTGGTGCCGGAGCTCTGATGACATTTTGATGATGGCAAACCTCCAGGAAAGTGAAAAGTCTCTGCTATTTAATTCAAAAACAAAGATAAACAAGAATTGGTAGGTGCAGTCTTGGTTTTAATTATACATTTAAAACCATAAAACTGAGAAATGATGATTTGGCCATTTAAAGATGAAAACAGCAACTGGCCAAAGTAATCGTAAGGGCACAGTGCTCATTGTGGGAGCCCAGTGGCCAAATTATGGTCTGGGCTGAGCCTCCTTTGACCGGTGCTCTGATCAGAACTGCAGTTTGGAATAAGTGGACTGGGCTGTGGTGGAAGAGGTATGCTTCTGATTCTGTAACTGCAGACACCGTGGCTTCTTCCAGTTGGTGCTTGCCTTCTTTTGCCAGGAAAATGGGTAGAATTCCAGCCAAAGATGGCACCTACAGTTGTGAGTATGGCACATTGGGCCCATGAGTGCATTTCTTCTACACACGTTGTTCAGGTCGGGTAACAGTACAGTTAATGCATTTCCCCATGGTGGCTTTCATTGGAAGGCCAGGACTGTAAGTCCCAACTGTGCCACCCCACACTGCGTTAGCCTGGGCTGCACCCAGACGTGCTGGTGTGTTGAACAGGAGCCGGGTGCTGTGCTGCTGACACGCATCCTGGTATAAACACAGCATGAGAAGATTGAAGCACATTGTTAAAAACACTCTTATAGTCTGTTCCTAACAGAATTAAGAAAATATTTGCTTCCACTCTGTACCTATTACTATGCAGTTTGCATAATTTAAGTAACAATATCGGTCTTGGTATGCTTCTTGGTGGCGTAGGACTTATGGAAACCTGTGGGATTCAGGGTGGCCGGATACTGGCAGCACTGAGGATGTCCCTGGGTTTTCAGTGCGTTTCCGTTCCCCAAAGAAGTCCTGAGGATCTTCTATGAGGGGGGAAACCCAATTGGGAGTCAAGCCAAATTAGAAGGGGATTGTTATTGATGACATAAATATGACATTTAAGATTAACCAGAGAACCTCAGACTAGTTTTTCTGAGTTGAGTAATCACAACTTGATCTTTACTCAAGGAAGAGCTTAGGAATCATGGGATATTAACCCTATTATTTATTTATTTATTTTTTTTTTGGTTTTTCTCCGGTACCGGGAACCGAACTCATGACCTTGCGCTTGCCAGGCAGGTGCTTTGCCGCTGAGCTAAATCCCCAGCCCCCTATTATTTTATTTTGGATTTCCTTTTTGGCAGAGAAAACTCCTCTGAATTTTCCTGAAAAGGGGCAAAGTGGTTAACTCCTTTTGTGAGGGCTGTGGGCTTTACTCAGATCGTCAATAACTTGCTGTGTGTTTATTGGCAAGTCATTTAGTCTTTATTGTTCCTTTCTTTTTTTCAAGTATAGTATCCACTAAACCATTGTACTTTCTTTAGAATTTGTGTAATCCTTCCTATTTCTAGAGTCTACGCGCATATTGGCCCTGCGGATTTTACTGCTGGGTTGTGGCTGTGGTCTGCCTGCTTCCAGTCCTTTTTCCTTCTTGAATACCCTGTGCAGATACTTTCCCCTCAATTTCTTCTTGTTTAGCAAGAGCAGCAGTAGTCCTGGTTGCTAATAGGATCTGGTGCATGTTCCCTTCCCTGATTCTTGGATCCTCTGGTTAGGGTCCTCAGCAATCTCTCTCCATGCTTCCCAGCTTCATAGAATCATGTCATTTGGAAAAAAAGAGGCTGCCTGGAGCCAAACTCTCAGGGGCCTCCAAAGCAGTGGGGGCTTCCCCTGCCTCCCCGCAAGCCACTCAGAGCTCTGTAGGGATCACTAGCCATATTAGCCCACTCTAGGTCCATTTTAGGAACTATCAAAGATTGATTCTGTTAGTCTTTAATCATGTGTTGACTTGACCCAAAGCCCATTTTTTTCAAATACGATTCAGGTTTCTGTTAATAGTAAATACTGCAGAAATTTGAGGTGGATGAGGGCTGGCTACTCATTCACTACTTCCTCTTAGGCTTAAGAAAATTGATTTCCAAACTAACTTTGCCATTCATTAGCAAGCAGGCCCCTAAACAGTTGTCACGATTTATTCTGTGAGCTCCAGGAAATCCCTGCTCTCTTGTTGTGTAGGTGCAGGAAAAACTCACTTGAGGCACACATGCTGAGATTCTAGATGCAGTTTTCGTTTACCTTTGTATTTGGCATCGGGCATCCAAATACACATAGAACTGGATATTGTCTATACTTGAGCCTGACTGGATTCTTTTATTCTGTTCATGAAAGGGTGGGGAGAATATTTTAAACATTTTATCCACCTTCTGTATGCTGAACATCTTTATTTTTACCAGGGAAAGCCTTTTATAGCATCATGCTGCTCTGTAGGTTACTGTTTGCCCTAATAATAACCCCTTTCTGATACTTCACCTGGCCCGTACTTCATCTACATTTAGACACGGAGAGTAGAAATACTTGTAGCAGCTGTTTCTGGTATCTTGAGTCAAGTGCTTTCTCGGCCCCCTCTCAGGCACAGGGCATTCTTGGTTAGAAGCCAGCTGAGCACCTGGGTTGTGGTATCCCAACATAGTATCACACAATATATGTTGAAGTAGTTAAGATAAATTTCAGGCATCGCAGCTAGATGTCGGAGTGCATGCCTGTCACCCCAGTGCTGTAGGAGGCAGGAGAGTGGCAAATTTGAGCGCAAGCTAGGCAACTTACAAAGCAGCTGCAGATGTAGCTCAGTGCAAAAGCCCTGTGTTCAGTCCCCAGTGCCACACATCCCACTCCCCCCTACCCCACGCACAGTCATCGTGACAACATATTTGGCAGATTAGTTTTGTGGAATTGCTTTTCCAGTTTTTATTTTAATAGATTTATTGCCAAGAAGAATCAACAAAGGGAGTGTTCACACACATAAAGATCCTGAGATTCGGCTTCTCTGGGGAAATGGGAGATCCCCACAGCTCCGCATTTCCCCCACAGCAGCCTGCTTTCCTAGCGGAGTAGGACGCTTCAGAGCTGAGTGTGGCCCAGGGTTCCGCGGGGCTGGCTCTCCCAGTAAGTAGAGGGGCTGCTGAGCGCCCGTAGTTGCTGAGATTGCGCTGCTCATTTTCAGGACCCTTCTCCCTCCTTCATATTCCTGCCTGGCCCCTTCGGTATTTGAGTTTTTGACCCTTGCAGCTGTCAGGCAGCTTTTCTTCTTGGCTCTACACTTGTGCCTTGCTCACACTGTACTTTTTCAGGAATTTGTTTCTGTCCAAATCTTCCCCTCATTTTCAAGGTCTGGTCCAAGGGCCAATTTGGCTTCAGTCCTCCTTGACCACTACAGCCAGAGCTCATCTGCCCCTACAGATACAGCTGAGCATTGGATTTTACTGTTCTCTGTTATTGAAAGTCTTATGCTGCGGAGAAGCTAATATTCTTAAAGTTAGGAAACATAGCTTTCTCTTATTTTCTATCTATAGCTGTAAAATGCTAATGCTATCCCCTTAGCCCACTCGCCTCATTTGTTAAAGGGCAACTTATGGTTCCACCTACCAGTTATTGTACGGAATATTTATATATGGTAAGAAGAAGTAAGAGAATCTCATAAATGTGAAGTGATATAAAAATAGACTTAGCGAGAAGCCTGGCGAGGAAGCAGAAGCCCATAAAGGTTAAGTCCCTTGTGAAGTCGTACAGCTGGGGAATAGTCTATCTTAGGCGTGACTACTGTGATACTCAGCTCCTGCCCGTTAATAGAGCGACTACTCCCCACATCTGGTAACTACACCCTCAAAGCCTGCAGGTCCTCCCTGAGGCTTAGCATTGACACATCAAAATAAGGCAGTGACCAGAATTACTGGACACATTAGACAAAGGTGATGGAGCACATCACATCACAAGAGTCAAGATGTCAGGGCTGCATCAGGTGCTAAGAAGGACTTGGCAAACCCCCCTCCTGATGGTCCTGTCAGCAGGAGAGGGGATGGTGCTCCCAGACTGCAAGTGTCAATTCAGAGGCTACACTGAGGCCAGGGAGCTCATGGGATCAGGAATAACGAGTGAGCAGTTTCGGGGCTGGAGCTCAGTGTTTGGGTCTGGAAGTAGGGACAGGTGGTAGGAGAGGGAAACCAGGTCTCTGCGTTCGGCTGAAGCATTTGACTTCATCCTGAGGGGACAGGGAGTCCTTGAAGACTCACAGAGAGGGCTGTGTCTGTACTCGAAAGCCTGGTGCTAGAGCCTTGAGCTCGGGAGAACAAACGCTGGGGACTTCAAGGCTGCTGCAGGAATCTTGGCGAGAAGCACTAGTGGCTGAAACTGAGGCAGTAGCTGTGGGGAAGGGAAGAAGTAGATGGATTTGGAAGGTGTTAGAGCCTTTTAGTTACCAGGATGACAGCGTTCTTTCTGGCTTCTTCCTTAAAGCAGCTTTTACTCCTACCCTCCCGTGATTCCTGCGGATGGGAAGATCCGCTGGCTACCTTCATATGAAGACTTTGGGTCTGTACTGCCGAAGGAATGTTTGTGGTTTCTGACCCTCTGTGGGGCTGGCTCCATTCCCTTTGGCTGTAGAGATGTGCCCTGTAGGCGGCTTTTCACTTTACTGTTCTGCCGTCTTGTTCTCCCTGTCATACGTGACCTGTCTCAACAGAACATACCGATTTTCCTGTTTGTATAAGCACACCACGTACTTGGGTCAGAATGTTCTATTCCTCGGTACATATAAATCTCTGTATACACATTAGCCATACACAGGAGCAAAATGTGTTTATTCTATAGTTATAAGAGTGAGTGGATGTTAGGATTGGTGTTTTCTGCTTCTGGAATTTTTGTTCTGAGCTTTAAAGACATTTAACCATCTGTTTATAACTTCAAAGTTCTAAGTGAAGGCTATGAATAAATATATGAATCATGAAAGATATATTGAAGGGGTATTGTCAATAGTGAGTTGCTGCTATATCTCTTTCTTAGATGTTTTTCCAGCCCTTAAATTGGCTTTAAAGAATTGAAAAAATATCTAATATTAATTGTGGATTTTTATATGGATTTCTTTTAGGAATAGTTTTCAGAGTACAGAGTTGCTTCAGTTCTATTTAAAATTATTTTTTAAAGCAGCTTTTATCCATATTTATAATTACTTACCAATGATAGATTTATTTTATTTTACCATATTATAAAATTATAACAAAAAGTTGAATGTTGAATTCATTATTGAACTTCTTTTTGTAAATATAAACTCATATGAAATTAATGTTTTAGAAACCTCATGTTTTCTCTAGCCAGATATAGTAAAGGTTTTCAAATGACTTAGTGTACTTAACTCTTCTTTAAGAGAATGAGTTGCATGTTCTTAGACCCACAAGAGATTTGATTGGTTCCAGAGGTTTTTTTTTTTTTTTTTCACAAGGCTGTACTTTTCTGATTGTAGTATAAAAATTCAAAGAGTTTTAGAATTAAGCACATACATGTGAATTAAATTAAAATAGTAATTTTTCAGAATATGCTTTTGCTAAATATTAACATCAGAATAGCAGTTTCAACAGACTCATTTGTTTATTTTAATTTCTTTTGCTTGTAATTGAAATCCTGTTGGGAGTTGCATATATGGTATTTAAATGTAAATAAAATGAAACAGTCAACATATTTGTATGTGGAGAAATACAATGTTATTAAGTCACACAGTTGCGTAAGTTAATGCCAAAGGCCTAAAGCAAATGTTAATGCGTTTTAACCTTGATTTGTACTTGAGGTTTTTCCTTGGAAAAACCTCATTGATGTCATTCTGACAGTCAACAAAGGAGAACTGTATTAGAGCAGTTTGCAGGAACCACATACCTGAGTCATTCTAAGGTGTTGAGTGGCCTTTTAAAGTTACTACCAATCGGTTTACCAATTTGCAGTCCTTAACTTGGCTGTTACCAATATGTGTACTGGTCCAGAGTATAGTTGGCACTTTAACTTAATAACCACTTTTAACCTTTATGCAAAAATGTAAGTAGGATCACATGTACTAACAAACGCCAGGTGTTCTCATCTCTAGAGGCATATACAGAGATAATTCATGCACATATGCCTGTGTGCATATACAGTATGCCTAATTAATCCTTGCACATAATGAACTTCTAATAAATAATGGGTACTTAGAAGAGTATTGTTTTAATGCTACAGACCAGTCCATCTGTACTTATGAAGATTATCCAGAAAGCAGACATGAGAAAAAAATCAGTCTTTGCTGACTGAGCTTCTTCTTTGTGTTGATAGTTGCATGACGATCAATGTAGTCATGTTGGCTTTGTGTACCTGGGCTGGTAGCATTGCCATTATGATTTTGGCTAAGGTGTTAGTGACTACTGTTTCATCCAGGACATGGGACTGTGGAATGTTGTTCATTTTTTAATTAAAAAAATTATTCAAATATTGACAACTTGGAATTATAGAAGCTAGAAAATAATAATAATAATAATATAAAAGAAATGATACCACATTCTAGTTTTACTTTCTTTGGTGGTATTTTTTTAAATAAATAATGTGTTAAAATGAATCGTGGCTAAAAGATAGGACATTTTATATTCATTTAAAATGTGTTTTTATTTTCAGTGGTGTTCTAACCCTTGATGATTAGTGATGATTTTTGCTGCCATTTCAGTAGAAAAGATAATTTAGTGTGCTGAGCACTTGGACTAGTGAACTTGCGGCTGTCACCTGTGTGTTCTATAGTAGAAGGCAGGGCAGATGGCAGGACCACCCTGGCATGTACCTGACAGCTCCATGGACATTTTGCAGCAATTCGTCACACTGTAGAGTTTTTGTTTTTTTTTTTAATTGAACAAAATGAGCAAAGAGCAGTGACAAAGTTCATTTGAAAAAGTAAAAGCGAAGAGTGAGGGAGAAACTGGCTCCACAAAGTGAGCTTGGGCTAAGTAAAAGAGGAAAAAGCAAGATCAAAGTTGTACATGCTGGAGGATGCAGGGCGGGCAATTGTGAGAAAAGCTACGGTGGCTGATAGGTGATAGCTACAGAGTTCTTGAGGAAGAGACACGTTTTCAAAAAAAAGTAAGGGCCGGGGATGTAGCTCAGCTGTGCAGTGCCTGCATGGCAAGTGCAAGGTCCTGAGTTTGATTCCTGCCCCGCCGCCCAATAAAAGTAAGACTGTATGAGCAGTAATGTCTTACCTAAAATAAGGTTGATTTTTTTTTTTTCCCTTTCAGATTTTGGGGTAAGTGCATTCTTAGCAACAGGGGGTGATGTTACGCGGAATAAAGTAAGAAAAACATTTGTTGGCACCCCGTGTTGGATGGCCCCTGAAGTCATGGAACAGGTAAGACAACATTACCTCCATTGATGTGATACAGTAATACATATCATGAAAGGCACTAATATTTCATTCAAATCAATCATTATAGAAGAATGCATCATGTAACTTAAATTTCCAACTGCTATCTCTTAGCAAGCTAATTGGAATTTGTGCACAGACAGCTCTGGATTTCTGACCAAATGCAGACTTTGTGATGTTTTGCCTGCTGCCTTATTGTGATTTTTCTGCTTTTTTTCTTTCTTAGGTGAGAGGCTATGATTTCAAGGCTGACATGTGGAGCTTTGGAATAACTGCCATTGAATTAGCAACAGGAGCAGCGCCTTATCACAAATATCCTCCTATGAAAGTAATTACTCTTGAAAATGATGTGGCGGGTTTGAAGTGTGATTGGGTGGCATGTGTTCTCTAATTCTCTTGAACACGCTCATTTTTCTCATAGCCCTGAGAATTAATTGGGCAATGCAGCCAGGTTGAATGTCTGATTTTTTTCAGTGGACAGAAGGGACAAAAGTAGTACAGTTTCCAGCTTTGAAGCTTGATTTACGTTCTTGGCACAGAGTTGAGGAAAGAGTGTGATCAGATTGGTTGATGAAAGTTGATAGCTATGACCAATGTTGGTCATTACTCTTTTGAGATCGGAACAATCCCAGGTCCCCAAAGGAAATAAAAGAATAGATTATAGTGATGTCATTTTTGCAGAGGAATTTCCCAGATTTTTGGGTCTTTCTTTTGTTAATGGTCTACACTGTTTTCACCCGTTTTCTTAGAGTGTAATGTTGGTGGCTCAAAGAAACACATACTTTGGATAGCATTTTCTTCGTATTTTTTTATCTGACCTACCTCATTATTTTTCTTTGTTCTGAGATGGTAGCAACAGACCTAATTTCTCCAGCTGGATTTTGTTTTGAGACTACGATAGTTCAACAGAATTCTGAAAGTATTTTTTAATAGTATGGTCTATGGTTGTTTTGTTAATGTTTATTGGAAAAAATTATAAGGATTGAAGAATTAAAACTTGAAGTTAAGAAGATAAAATAGTTTTACTTATTAAAAACTAATAGGCTGGGGATGTATCTCAGTGGTAGAATGCATGCTTAGCAAGCGCTAGGCCCTGGGTTTGATTCCCACTACCCCAATGCCCCCCAAAATATTTTCTTATTGAAGTTTGGAGGTACACATAAGAATAAAGAAGAAAAATAATCATCCATAATCTTATCAATCACCAGCAATCTCTGTGAAGGTCTCAGGGGAGCCATTTCCTTCCTTCTTTCCCTCACTGCCTTCCTCTGTCTTCCTTTCCTCTACCTTTTCCTTCCTTCTTCCTTCCCCTTCCCTTGTTCCCTCCCTTTCTCCCTTCTTTCCCTCTCGCCCCTTTCTTTCCTCCTCTTGTGCTGAGGATTGAATCCAGTGCCTGTCGCAGGCTAAGCGTGTGCTCTCCCACTAAGCTGCACCCACAGCCTCCTATTCATTGCCTTTTGTATATATATATATATATATATATTTCCTTATGCATTTTTAACATTTTCTTAAGATTTTAATGTATGCAGAAGTGTTTATGTCTTTTTAAACATACCTGACTTTATCAGGAGAGAATTTAAAAGTTGATGTGTAGACAGCAGAAATCATCTTTTGGAGAAAAAGCTGTGAAGTAACTGAGGACTTTTTCTTCCATCCAGCTTTTCTTCTTTCTTTCTTTTTCCACTTCTTAGTGTTTCCCATATAAATGTAAAGTGGTGCTTTGCTTGTCCCAGCCTGACGTCCTTTAGGCTATTTCTTCAGAATTTGCAGTTTGCCCCATTTTCCTTTTGGTGATTATCCTCTACAAATAATAAACCGTCTCTTCTCTCCTTCATCTATTCACACATCTGAAAGTGTCTGGAAAGAGCCTTGACATGTATAGCATTTACATAAATTAAAGCTGATTTATGCATTAATGAGGCTTATTCATTTTGTAGGTCAATAGTTTATTACACATGCTACGTTTTTTTGAGGCAAATAAGTTTGATGTTAGTGTGAAAGAGTGGGATTTTTACCTTTTTGATTTAAATTCCTATTTTGTTTTGTTTTGTCCCCTCCAAGGCAGCATGGCCTTTTGATCTGATTGTGGTTTCCTGTAACTCAGTTATATTTTGGTTATCTTTCTATATCTTCTTGTTTCAATTTTCCCAAGCCTTTTTAGCAATTTTCTGCATGTTTTTCCTCTCTTCTCTCCTCTTTTTAAAAGGAAATCAGTTCACCTCCTGGGATGTTGTGGTTTTATTTTTAGGGCTGGTAATATGTTACAGAGCCCGAGTACAGGCAGTTCCTTGCTTATGAATGGGCTGCACACGTGAACATCTTTCTCTCCCCTCCATCGCCTCTTTCCCAGCTGGCTGGGGCTGGAGTTACATGCTCCTTGAGGCCCGTGAGAGCTAGTTCCCAGAAAGCTCTGTCTTGGTTGCTTTGGGAGATCATTCTTAATACACAGAGCAGAGTTTTCAAATTCTGTCAGTGGAGTAACAAAGAGGTTAAAGGGTACGTGAACAGATTTGCAAAGGGAAACAAGTACTTTCTAGAAAGTTAAAACTAATGGGAAAGCATGTTTGTGCCTAACCCAGGAAAAGCCTTGATGCTTTTGTAAAAAATTTAAAATTCTGTTGCAGCAATTACTAAACCGAGATTTTGTCTTCCTTTGTTTCTGTGGCAGGTGTTAATGCTGACTTTGCAAAATGACCCACCCACTTTAGAAACGGGAGTGGAAGATAAAGAAATGATGAAAAAGTATGGCAAGTCCTTTAGAAAATTACTGTCACTGTGTCTTCAGAAAGATCCTTCCAAAAGGTATGTCAAATTGAGTGGAGGAGTTAATGACCTGCTTTGAGTTCTGACAGAGCTTTGTTTGTGGCTGGGGAAAGGCTGCATGAGGACACTGGAAAGGCACATATAGCCTCACGGGAACCCTGCTCTGGCCCCCAGATTTCCATTCTGTTAGTGGAACACAGTGTGGGTCCAGAGGGGAAAGAAGTGGGTGGAAGACCAGACGGAACCAGAGGAAAATTTTTGTTAATAAGATTCACTGTTTGGTAGGTGTGGGCTCTGTAATCAAAGGAAATGAAGTTAAACAGAAATCAGAAGAAATTGGCAGGACTACATTCAGAAGCTGAGCTAATATTCCGCACTGTGTAGGTTGAATGACCTCTCAGGATTTGAATATCCGGCTAGCTGCAGTCTAAACCAGGCAGAGCTATTGAATTTGCATGAGCTTCCGTTTAGTTGCAGAACAAGTTGTTTGTGGTGTTGAAAAGGTTATCAGTAAGGAAGATTAAAGAGTTTTTTTCTTTTTTTTCTTTTCTTTTTTTTTTTTTTTTACTTAGAAAGATTAATCATACAAACAGAAGCAAATGGCTTTAAATTAACTTCAGTGTTTCCTATTTATGTGTGGGTTATTGCCCACACTGTGTTTCTGTTTTCTGAATTTGCTTCTTCTTTCTTAAGTTCCGTGACTTTGAAATACTCCAGGAAGTGATCAAGGAGCACAGGGGGCTTTTATAGCCTAAAGGAGAACATTAATGGTGTGAACTGCACCCAGGCCAGGCCTGGGTAAGCTCACTTTGTAAGGACTGTGTTGTGGGTGGTGTCAGCCTTTGTCCATCCTAGCTCTTCCTAGGGTCCCATTTTATACTTGGGTTTTAGAACGCAGTACTACTCTTCTGAGACTTTCTTTTTCAGGGACTGTCTCTGCTGTTAGAAGTGATTCCTTTATTTTCATCTTACATTCTTTATGGAACTCATTAAACCTTTTAACTTTACACAGTAAAGTATTCTTTGCCTTAGGCTGCCCTTCTCTGTATTAAATATACAGCTTTCATTATTTTTTTGGCTATGAAGCATCTTGAAGTTTTTTATTATAAGTAATACTTACAAACTACTTCTGCTTAACCATTTCTGTTGCCCTTTGTGTTTGACTCCTAGGGCTTGTTTTTCCTCCAGTGTTACTAGATTGAGGGTGAAGGTAATTTCTTCACTTTACTTGAGGGTGACAGTGGTCTTAGATTCTAATTTTGTTCTTCAACACCTCCTTGTCTTTCTCTTGTATTTGGTGTCTTTGTCAAAAGTAAAATTTTGACATCACCAGGAAGGTGGTTTGCTCCTCTGTTGCCCAGTGAGAGAAGTAGGAACGGGGATTGTCTTTCCAGTTCTGGATCATTACTGATCTTTGAGATGCTTAGACTGGTTAAGATCCCACCTAGTGGCGGTGCTATGTAATGTCACACAGTTCCAGTTTGTTAAGAAAGTAGTTCTGGATAGTGTGCTTAATGACTGAACAATTTATTTCTCTAGGAGGTCTGTAATTTGGTCAAAATAAATTAGATTGACATACAATATAGTTACAGGCCATTTTTATTTCTTAATAGTCCTGAAAGTCTTTCTATGTTTTATTAGTTATATGAGCTCGAATATCAAGTTCCCTCCAATGTCACCAAAATACTAAGAATAAATAAAAATTCCTTTATAAAGGAGCCACATACCATGAATTCAAATTCTTATGAAATCTTTCCCTCATTGTACTCTCTTAATAACATAATCGGTGTACAAAGGCTTACTAGTTTAAGCCTTTCTTTTAGTATTTTCTCTGTAACCTAATGTGTCCTACACTTGCATAGCTGTTTTCTGTAACAGTTGTAGACCGGTAGTGCATATCACCTTCCTGGGTGGCTCTTTGTTTTAATGAAAAGCTGTAGCTATTAAGGGAGTTTAGGAGAAAAAAAATCAAGCATGTGAAAATGATTCATAAGCCTGGTGTGGTGGTGCACGCCTGTAATCCCAGCACTTGGGAGGCTGAGGCAGGAGGATTGATGTGAGTTCGAGGCCAGCCTGGACTACAAAGTGAGTAGAAGCCCTGCATGAACTGCATAGTGAAACCCTGTCTCAAAAAAAATAAGAAGAAATTCATGACATATGAGAATGGAAAGGAGTAATATTGTTGAATCATTTTTTATATAGGATATAATTTTAAAATATGTTTACATTACTGGATTGATAAGTAAGCATTTACTGCATGACACATTTCTGAAATTGTGACTCTTCCAAAATATTTTTAGTTCCTTTGCTCATGCTGTTCAAAGCTTGCTGTTCTTTCTCGGCCCCTTTTCGTCATTTCTCTGTACTTAGTTCAAATGCTGCATCTTCTTAGAGTTGGATACATCTGGGTGAGACTCCTGCCTCTGTCCTCATCTAAGACAGATTTGGCTTCCTTGTCTTTCTGTGCGATGGGTCCAGCAGTACCTCTCATAGTGCTGCTTGGAGAATGGACTGCGGCTGTGCCTTAGAGCAGATAGCAAAGCACCCCGCGTCCTTGTAAGTGCAGGAGACATTGCCATCCAGCGTTTCTCTCCCTGGCCCACCAAGTGGATGTGCTGTAATTTTATGCAATAATTATAGATGCTATTGGTTTTGTACAGTTATTACACTGTGTATGTTTGCTGACTTACACACCGAATTCCTCATGAATTTGTAAGTATTTTAGAAAAGGACCTGGGCCGCTCATCTTTATATGTGGAGTGGCTCGTGTATCTTGCATAATCAGTACTATTTTTTGAACACCTGGAGACAGTCTGGAATTTACAATTTGGGGGTTATTTGAACCCACTACAAAGAGTTTCAGAAACAGAAACCAGATGCAAGTCAGTTGGGGGAACTCTTGATCATTTTTATTTATTTTGGTTGCCTGCACGTAGATCATCTACCTATGATCTGAAAGTAGTTGATGGGTACACAAGCCCTGGGATTGCTGAGAACATTTTGAGCCATGAATAAAAACGGTATCACAGGGGAACAGTAACCAGGACAGATTCACTCGTGTGTAGGAGCTGTCAGGCTCACAGTGAAGGTAATACGCTTTTGTCAAATGTGAGGGGTCATGAGATTTTTCTTTTTTTTTTTTTTTTTTTTTGGTTTTTCTCCGGTCCCGGGAACCGAACTCACG
>NW_004955449.1:6218763-6316380 GCF_000276665.1 Chinchilla lanigera
TTTTTTTTGGTTTTTCTCCGGTCCCGGGAACCGAACTCACGACCTTGCGCTTGCCAGGCAGGCGCTTTTGCCGCTGAGCTAAATCCCCAGCCCCGAGATTTTTCTTACAAGAGAGAACTGACATGTTGGAGCCTTTTGTCTCCTGGAAGTCTGTGTTTTGCATCAAGATAGACAAAAAGTTACTTTTATGTGCCCAGTAAGACATCTTGCTATTACTTAAAACAGTGAGCCTTGATCTTGTAGATTACATGTTTTGTGTGGATGTCAGTGTGTAAAAAGAACCAGCATTTTCTTTGAGTGATACGAGGGTGGGTTTATCTGTTAAATTTATCCGTTAGAAATGAGTAAGACTTGGCTATTTCTTGGAGAAGGATGGAGTGAGAAAAGCAGCGCTGCCTGAGGTCAGTGAGCTGTTAGAACTCATTAATGCAAGATGTCGGAACTATTTAAACTATATCATATTTGTTCCGAATCCTTTGGGAATTATTTTAAGTCTCAGTGGACTTTGGTTCATCCATATGTATTAACTGAATCCTTTAAGAGATTTTCTTCTGAGAATGTTGGTATTTGCAGACTACTGCATTGTTTTGAAGGACTTAAAACTGAATCATCAGTCTCAGCCTGGGCCATTGCTTTGTTTGCTGGTAGTATTCTAACATTTCTTGTAAGACAGTGTTTGTTTTTTTGTTACATTGAACTGCTTGGTGATTGTTAGCAGCCATGGTCTGCTAACAGGCGTGGTCATGCAGAATTCTTTCTCTTACAGTACTGTGCTAAAAGCCAGGTGGGACGGATGGCTCCCCAGTAACCATTTATTGGTTACTATAGTGTTAAACTAAAAAAATAAGTAAATAGACAAAAGCTGAAACCCCAAACCCCCAAGGTCACATGGGCAGCAGGCTCTTCTCCTTTCCTCACACTCGCCTTCACTTTCTTCCCTCATTTCTCCCAGTCCCTTTCCCCCGTACTTTCTCGTGGAGGTACTTTGGCACATGTGGGATTTTACCCCAAAGCTGTAAACACTTCAGCTAACTTGAGCATAAAAAGAAATCACTGACCTGCTGTTTATTCTCCATAGAGAGTTGGAATGACCTATAACTTAATGTCTTAAGTCTGTTAAAAAACAATGAATGTAGTTCCTGTAAGCTGCTTCTAACTTCTTATAGCATCATGTTTTTGTATTGCCGATAAACGCTGTGGGTGGAGTGGAGGGCAGAGAAAGGGGTTTTCTCTGCAGCGTTCTTTTCCCCTTCATTGTTTTGGTTACCATAGAAATGACCTTGCTGGAGACTGGAAAGATTTTCCCAGCCCTATATCTCAAGGTATGCCTGGCATTTCCCAGCCTTCTCTCTACTTCAATCCCCCACTTGACCCTTTCTGTGCAGGAGAGTGGGGGCGAGGCAGAGGAAAGAAGGGAGCGTTTTGACTCCACATCGGTGCTTCCCCTGTCCACCTCCCCTTTCTGGTGGCTCAAGTCTTACTTCTGTTACATCTTTCTCCCATTTCCCACTGCATGGAACAGGTTCTCAGACTCTGATGCTGCAGGACTTTCAGTTCTGTGTCCCATGGTGGGGCAGCATCACTTTCCCCTCCTAAGTGATCATAGCCTGAAATGGAGCGATAACAGTTTTGTGTACTGGGAATATAACAATGAATGCTGTGTGGGCCCTGCCTTGGAAGGGCATAGAACCCAGGAGGGTGGAGGCAGAGAGGCATGGGTACAGATAAACACAGAAGGGGAGTTGGGTGGAGAGTGAGCGTGTGAGCACAGCTGGGAGGGGTGAATTGTGCTGGTGCAAACTGGGAGAGTATCTTTGAAGGGGATGGCATCCAAATTGTGTCTTGACTGATGAGTGAGGTGCGCCAGTGGTGATGGAACATTCTAGAGCAAGAAAAGCAATGTGTGCTCTGTCACCAAAGAGCAAGAGATGGTGAGGGCATGGTGTACTCGCAGGAGAGAGTGCATAAGCATGAGGGAGGTGAGGCAGAAGGAGTGAGGGTCTAGCAAATTTATTTTTATCTTAGGCCCCCTGAGCTCACTGAGGATGGGCAAGAAAGGGTAGGAGTGACTTTGTTTTCTCTTTCTCTCTCTCTCTCTCTCTCTTTCTTTCTTTCTCCCCCTCCCCCTCCTTCTCCCCCCCCCCACACTAACTTGGGATGCATCGGTGGATGGTGAGTTGGAATGAGGCGCAGTGGCAGAGAGACCACCTGGGACACTGTTCTGTGTTAGGCAGAGATGCAGCCTTGTTGCAGACCAAACAATGATAATCATCTGAATTTTAAAAGTTTTTTTTCTCAGTTTTTAAAAAAACAAATCTAAATTATTTTGTAGACTTCCTGGTTTTCTGTTTCTCTGAGATGGGGGTCTTGCTCTGTTGCTCAGGCTGGCTTTGAACTCCTGGGCTCAGGTGATCCTCCCATCTCACGCTCTCAGGTTGCTTGCACTGCAGGTTTGTACTGTCTCAGCTGGATAGCTTCTTTGCTTTTAAAATTTTGATTCCTTGTGCAAGTCCAAGCCATTGCACAGCGGCTCTACTCCCATTCTCTCTGCAGCCCTTGTCCAGACACCCAGATAAAATCCTGAAGGTCTGATGTGCTGCTCGTTCTGTTTGAGGCTATCAGCACACTCACCCTTTCCGGCCAGGCTTAGTTTTAGAAGGCACTGCTTCCTTCTGTCCTTATTCTGTATCATGCGCCTGCCTCCCAACATAAAGGCTGACAAATAGCAGGTGCTCAGTAAATACATACTGAAAGCATGTGAGGGTGAATATGGAGTAAGTGGAGACCAAATACATCGCAGACAGTCAGGAAGGCTGTACATTAAAGTAACAGCCAAGGTAAATCATGTTCAATGCTTAGATTTTTTTGTAATTTTTAAATTTTGTGCTTGTTAAAGTAGGTACAAATTCATGAATTTAATGAGCTTACCAAGGTATGTGGTGCACCTGTTGTTAGGCCTTTATTTACTCAAAACAATTGGCAGCCCGCAGCTGTTTATTGTAGTAGAGAGGGAGACTCTGGGTCTTTGTGAGGCACCTGTAGACAGTGTTCCACTTGGAGTTTGCAGAAAAAATAATCAAGTTAGATAGAGATTTTCTTTGCACACAGATACAGTTCATGGCTCCTGTAGACTGAGACAGTTTGTACTTAATGACGTTTCTTAATTCTTTTTTATGCTTGGGCTTGGTCCCTGGGGACATTTTAGTGGCACTCCCTGGCTCCAAAGCAGGGGTTTCTGATCCTTTCAAGTCTGAGGACTCCTTTTGAACTTTTACTTCTTGCCGCAGTATGATACAGCACTGCTGTACTTCTGGTAGTCATTATCTGAGAGACGACCTAATGATATTCAGTGAAACTTCCTCTCCCCTCCTGTGTCTTGATTGTGAAAAATTTAAAACATACAGAAAAACTGCAAAAATATTGCAGTGATTACTTCTGTATCATTACCTAGATTCAAAAATTACTAACATTTTCAATATTTTTTCTCTCTACATTTTATTAAACTGTTTGAAAGTAAATAAGACTTGTATTTCAGCTTGCATTTCCTACAAGTAAGGACACACTTCCAGATAAACAGTACTTAAGAAAGAAAATGAATAGTAATTTCCTAAAATTGTCAGCTATCACACGTCTCTAATTATTCCTCGGTAACTTTTGTGACTTCTGCCTTTCCAAGCCTGGCATTCAGTCAAGAGTCAGGTGGTGCATTGGCTTTGGGATTTGTTGTCGTCTTGCACAGCACCCTCATGTTTCCCCCCTGACCCCTTTGGGAGATATCAGGCCTGTTGCCCGACTGTGCTGTACTCTAGATTTGATGTTTTCCTGCCTGGTGTGTGTGTGTGTGTGTGTGTGTGTGTGTGTGTGTGTGTGCATGTGCTTGGTGCAGAGGATTGGACTCAGCTTTGTGCATGCCACACTAGCACTCTACCACTGAGCCCAATCCCCACTCCATTTGGCTGACTTTTTAGAGGAAATATTAATAAAAGAAAGTAGTCTTTATGGAAAAGGCCAGTTTAAACAAAATGCTTAAAGTAGAAAATGAGTATTCTGCCACCTCCTATGAAATAATTATTTAAGGCAAAATGCAAAAATCATTATGGGAAGGGTTTTCAGGAAGATGATATCTGTACAGTGCCAAAGTATTACCCAACAGAGTACTTGCTAATTGCAGTGGGGAAAACATAGCTTTACTGAGAAGGGCGTTAGAGCCTGGGGACCAGGTGGTTAAACCTAGCATCACCAGCAGTGAAAAAGCCGCCTATGAGACGCTGCAGTCACAAATGCTTGCTATTTTTGTGAGACACTGCTTGAGTATTTCAGATCCAAAATGCTGGGAACTTTCAGATTCCAGGTTGTTTTTGGATTTGGGTGTATCTGAAGTCTTCACTACACCCCTAATCTGAAAATCCAAAATCTGAAATACGCCAAAGTCAGAACCATCTCTAGCATCATGTGAGCACTCAGAGGGTTGATGAAACCTAGCCAAAGCTTTTGACCTAACTTGTAGTTTACAGAACCATGTGCTAGAGAAATGAGTTACATGACCCCGTGAGGAAACAATCAGGCCTGGGTAGTAATGCTTTTGAGTGAATTTGCATTTTACTGATCACATCACACCTCCCTCTGAGAAACAGTAGTCCATGTACACTTGGGACAGGCTCCCTCGCAGGGTAGACTGAGTGTGGACACAAACTGTAGACCCCTTGCGGCAGCTGCTGCTCCTGGGGAGTCACAGAGCACAGGAAACTATATAGTTTGTTTGACATGGTCACATTGCAGCTTGTAAGTTTCTCAATAAATATGGGAGTTTAGCTCACGAACTTGTCAGTCTGCCACCTTTTAGAAACATTTCACTTTTGAAGTGTAAGAATGAATGATGGGAAATTGATCATGCCCCAAGCATTTAACTTAGAATGAGTTTGTGTGTTTTGCGGTAGATGTATTTAGAAAGAACTAGAAAATGGGCACTGTTTTATTTGGTGCCAGCTCATGATTAATTTACTTCCTGGTTTTGTTAATCTAAAATTGGACCTCCAGAAAGACTCAAGTTAAGTTGTATCATCAAGGCAGTGTTTTTATTAAGTGGTCATTGTTTCAATTCTAATTTATTATTGATCTTTCAGGCCCACAGCAGCAGAACTTTTAAAATGCAAATTCTTCCAGAAAGCCAAGGTAACATGCTTAAAAACCCAAGTACATCTGCTATTTTGAAATCAGTATGAATTTATATGTATCCTATTTGGTGTTAAACTCTTGGGATCATTTGTTTTTCAGAACAGAGAGTACCTGATTGAGAAGCTGCTCACAAGAACACCAGACATAGCCCAAAGAGCCAAGAAGGTAAGTGTCACTAGTCCTAGCCACCCTGGGGGAGCACCCGTAGAAAATGAAACGCACAGAAATGAAAGCCCATGGAAATGAAACCCATAGAAAAATTTTAAAAAGTTTCCTAGGATGTGTTACGTGGAGGGTATCTGATTAGTGGTCACTCAGATAAATACTGCCTTTGCCTTTCGGTTATCTTAGTCTGCTGTTGAATGTTTGGCTGCGGAAACAATGTGAAATTCAGATGATTCATTTTCCCAGTTAGCAGCTTTGCTGAAAGATTAGAAGACGGATATGATGAGGTTCACACACCGGAGAGGTAAAATAGCCTTGAGTCGCTTCACTCTAGGTTTCTCAGAAGAGGAAGGGTCAGTTTTTAAACACAGTCTGAAATGATAAAATTGAAAACATTTGTTTGTAAAGGTAATTTGACTACCTGTGGAATAGAGTTCTTCCCTCGTAAAAGAACCGTGGTCCCTTTCGTAGTTTGCCTCATGTTAAGTAAATCATGTTCATGATCACTTGAAAAACCTTCCGTTCTGCACTTCACATTTTTAAATGCTTTGTGTGAGAGTGTTATTTATGGAATTCATTGTGATATGAAACTTAACAAAATGTAACCATTGGTTTGGTTTAGCTTAGCTTTTCAAATGATATTAAATATTTAGATTGAAAAATTTTTATTAGTCATACATTAAGAAAGAGAAGTTCTCCCTGTCCCCACTTTCAAATTACAGACAAAGGTGCTAGGAATCTGAGTTGTCTGACTTCTAAATAAAATTGGCAAGGAAACACGTAGAGAGGGCAGCTCCTCATACCCAGGGATATGTAACTGAGTGTTAACTTCCGGGCAAAGATTGTGTAGCAAATATATTTAGCTGATGCTTCAGAATTGTTTCAAACAGATTTAAAAACCTTCTTAATGGAATGACGCCTGCCCCCCACCCCCCATGGGCAAGATATCTGAGCTCTTCTCCCCAAACCGAACTCTGGGATGGGCTGGTTTCTGGATGTGTTGGTCACTTTCCCATTGCTGGGACAAAATTCCTAACCAACAGCTCTTAAAAGATGAGAGGTTTATTTCATTCACAGTTTCTAGTGGGTTCAGTTCGAAGTCTGTGCGCTGCAAGGTAGACATCATGTGGAAGGGCCTGGGAAGGACAGCTGGTTTTCTCATGGCTGCCGGAAACAGAGACAGAAGGAGGGCCCAGGGACAAGAGTACCTTTTTCCAAGTCATGCCCCCAGTGACCCACTTCAAGCCAGGCTCCTAACGGCACATCCAGCTGTAGACTTGTCAGTTGGCTGATGAGTACTGTGCCATGATCCAGTCACCTTCTGTGTGTCTGAGACTTGTGGGGGCCATTTTCAATCTCAACATTGGGCTTGGGAGGGGCATTACTGTATGGACCTTAGAGAAGTTTGTCATCCGGACGTCTCTGAGGGGACATGGCCATCGAGGGGCACATCTAGGGGGAAGCACAGAAGGCCAAAGCTTCTGTCTGAGACAACACATTAGAATCTGGAGATGCCTAATCAGTTTGGAGACTCCTGGCAGCCAGCTATGGGAGATTCCTGGAGACACTCCTGGGGTGTTGGACTCTGGGCCCAGGCCTTTTGATCAAGTGTTGGCTTGTCCCCCAAACCTCATGTGGTCATAACTGGGGCTTTTCAGAGGCTGCAGAATCTAGAGTGTGTGACACCGGGGTTGATTTCATAGTGCAATGCTAGGGTTAAGGCACTGGGATTGAGGGTGTGTGATTACTAAATTAGTCCACTGGTTGGTTTGGCACCCACCCTAAACTGGGTAGCCTGGATAGAATATAAAAGGGACAGAAAAAGGCTGCTGTTGTCGCTTGGGGCTTGCTAGCTTGTCTTTGCCGTCTTCTGCTTGCCATAAACTGTTTTTCTTCTGCGATGCCCCTCTGTTATGCCACCCTGCCTTGGAGCCAGCCAGTTATGGACTGAAACCTCTACAAACTGTGAGCTACATAAACTTCCTGTGCTTTAACTTTGGGTATTGAGTATTTTTTATCTCAGCAATGAGAAAAGTAACTAGACAGATCATATGCCTAAAAGCATCAGCAAGAGGGGCAAACAGCTATATACTCAGCTCTTGGTTTGTATAGCATGCTTGTGTAGAGGACTGTGCTGTTTTTGTTTGTTTGCCTGTTTGTAAAGGTCTCCATATATATATGTGTATATATATTTTATTTATTTATTTATTGTTGGAAGTTTCATCTATTCTCACCCTGTTAGCTGTTTCCTAATAGCTGCAGTGGTTTTCCAGATCTGCTTTCTCTCCAGAGCTTTACCATTACGCCTCCAGCTCCTTGTTAAATGGCTACCACTTTCCTAGTTGCCCTGATTGCAAACAGTCTGACCCCTGCCCAAGCCAACTCTTCCTGCTCTCTGTATTTCTTCTGCAGCCCCCAGCCACACAAGTAAGACCTCACCCACCTTGTCTGCTCCATCTGATCATTTGCTATGTCCTCTTCACCTTTCCCTCCACCACTGAGCCAGAAGCTTTTTTCTCCTCTATTTTTTGTTTGGTTCTGTTTTTTTGTTTTTGAAACAGAGTCGCACTGTATAGTTCAGGCTGGCCCTGGAACTGCCTGTGTAGTACATAACATGTGGCTGGCTTCAAATTCATGGCCATCCTCCTGCCTCAGTTACCTGGGTGCTGGGACCACAGGCATGCACCACGCTTAGCTCCTGCTCTGATTTCAACTGGATAATTGCAGTATATTTCTAAATTTCCAGTTTTCCTTTTTAATCTTCCTTAGACACTCTAGAAGATTAACTTTCTGACTATACTCAAGGATAGTTTCTAAAGTTAAACGAAAATAATCACAAGAGTACATAAAAAGTAGAAATGTAAAAAATAGCTCCTACCTTATAAAAGCTAAGGTCCTTACTATTGAATTTATAGTACAATTCAATTTCCAGCCTTATGTTTAACCTCAGCCAGACTGAGCCACCTGTAGTTCCCACCACACAGCCTATACTTTTTCGGGACTTCCATCAATTTGAGAAAATGAAGACTCTGTTTAGGGTGTGGCTTTCTTCCCTTTTCTCTTTGTTTTAAGTGTATATATTACATACCAGTATGTCTTCGTTACTTTTTACACTGCTAAGCGAAAGATACTCGACTCTCACAATTTAAAGGAGGAAAGGTTTATTTATCTCAGTTTGTAGAGATTTTAGTCCATAGCTGGCTGGCTCCAAGGCATGGTGGCATGGCAGAGGGGTATCACAGAGGAGAAACAGTGCATGGCATGGCCGGGCAGGCAGAAGGCAGCAAGCAGTGGCAGCATCAGAAGAGCAGTAGCCTACCTCTTTTCTGTCCCTTATATTGTATCCAGTCTGCCTGCCCTTTGAGTGGTGCTAAGTACACCCAGGGTGGGGTACCCTTAATTCCAGTATCACACCCTTTATCCCAGCATCATACACCCTAGATCCAGCCAGCTCTGAAAAACCCCTCCTTTGAGTGCATGAAGCTTTGTGGGGACATCTAGACACAAACCGTAACACAGTGTGTTAGGCGTTCTTTGCCCGATTTTGCAGATGTCTTAATCAATAAGCAGCTAGAGTTTTAAGAGACGTGATTTTCCAACCATGTCTTCATCTGATATTATGCTCCTTGATTTTACACTTAAACTTTAGCCTCATTTTTTCATTCACTCTTCAAATGGAAAATGATATCTTAATAGTGCATAGAGCAGCAAAGGGAGAATATCAGCAGTTCTTTAAGCATCTTGAAGGAAGGAGAGTGTGGCTCGCAGTGTGTTGTCCTGGCTTTCTAGCTTCATGAAGTTGGCACTTCTTCTATTAAGGGCACTTGGGTTACAGGCTTTACTATACTCCTTCCTTATAGATTCTTTGCAGTATGCACCATTATAGTGCATTTCTTTTTTCATAGTGTATGCCCAGAAATATTTGCTGACTGAATTCATAGGTTCTCAAGCGTGCCAGCGAAAGGCCTTTTGAAAATGTTTTTCAATCCCTCAAAGTCCCCCAAATGCTTGGTGTACACCTGCTCCTAGGACTCCTGGTGATGGTGGGAAACCTCCCCATCTCCGTGCTGCTATCTTGTGATGTTGGTAAACAACCACAGTGTTTTTGGTTGGAAACTTCTCATGCAGACTTAGCCATGGGAAGTAGTTGTTATTTTAATCATCATGCGCAATGAAAACCTTTATTATAAGATGGCTTCACATTTCCTTGGTTTTTACAGTGTCTCAGTAACTTCTGTTGAGAAGTTGGCACAGGCTCATTAGTGTTATTCATATTTTTCATTCATGGACTTCTGTTACTTATCCTCCTATTTGCTGTGCTATTTCCTAGTTGATTCTCTCTGGCTTCCATGGGGTAGTTATTCCTCAGAGGCCACTTGATGCCAGCACTTTAATTTTCATCTTCTCAGTGTTGTTTTTCAAATAGAAGCAGAGAACCCATCGGTGTACTAGTGTTTAAATGACAACTGTGGTTCTTGGTGAAGCTCTTGAGCATGTTGGCAACTATGATGATTGGAAACTTACTGTTATAAAAACATTCTCTTCTCCTCCCTTTTGGTAACAAAAATTGAAAGATACTTTTCTCTACCATGAGTGATTTTCATAGTTAATAGAGATAGTGGCTTGTGGCGTAACTGCTCTCAGAGTGCCATGCACCCCACCAGCACAGTTCTTCTGAGAGAGCTAGAAGCCATCACACCCTTGTTCAGCCAGACTGTGAGGCCTTGGTTGGGAGCCTTGGTTGGGTAGGTGATCTTCCCTTCATCCAGATTGCTCCTCGGTGTCCAAAACAGTAAATAAATAAAATAGAAACAAACCATGTGGCTTGATACTTACAATGTGAAATGACTTTTTCCCTATGTTTGATAATTTATACAAGTTAGGGATATTTTTTCTTCCTATAGAACATGTAGTCAATTCTTGGTCCTTCTGTTGACAGACAGTATTATTTAGGTATAATCTAGATTTTCTTTGGCAATATTTTTTCTATCTGTGAAGTAGAAATTCTCCCCAGCCTAAGGCATGTACTGAAGGATAATGAGAGAATCAGTGTTTCTGGATTCCACGGTACTGTATATGTTCTATATGAGAATGTGCTAATAATGATGCCTGCAACAGAGTTAAGCTCAGCTATATCACTTCAACTCTGCACTTATCCTTGTTCATGAAAAGAAAAGGCTTCACAGCCATTACTCCCTCTTATACGACTGTCGAGGAACTCATTTCCAGCTGTCCTTTGGGATTTGAAAGCTTAACCATGAAGTGTGTTATCATGTACTCCACTGGCTTCATTTGGTGAATTCTGTTACAATGGAATGCAGATGCCTAGGACGCTGTGCATCTTTTGTAGGAACATTTAATCCACAGTGTGGGCTGTTGTCTAAGTTTTATGCTAGTGACATGAACCTTGAGTCATCACGTTCAGACTTTCCGTGGCTTCCTAAAACCCACAAATGGCAGGACAAAGGGCAAGGAGCTAGTAGCCACACAGTTGTGTTAATGCCAGCTGCTTAGCCAAAGAATGTATTGGCTCCAGAGAAGGATGAGGTCAGAAAATTTAATATACAGTTATTATGGGTGCCTGTGTTTTCACAGGAAGTGGGATTATTGGAGAATTTTTCCCTGGATGCACAAAGAAACCACACTGGAAAGTTAAACAGAATTCTTCCTCATTAGGTCAAGGAGAAAGGGATATTGTATTGGTGCTGCATTTGGATAAAATCATTGTGAACTGGAAAGATCAGGACATTATTTATAAGGCCCAGAATTTCTTATATCAGTCTGTAAAATTAGTTTCATGTTAAGGACCCAAGGCTGTGGTCCCTATTTGATCCTCCTGTGTGCTTAGGAATTAATGGGTAGAAATATTAATTCACATTTATAGAATACTGTATATCAATCATTTGACCTATATTTTTACTTTTTATTTTGACATATCTTTAGACTTATAGAAATGAGAAACAGGAAATTACAGACAAGATGCTTTTTACTTCTAACTACTTCCATCTGAATTTCCTAAAAGCAAGAACACTGCCACAGGTTACAGTAGTACAGTTATCAAAATCAGGGTATTAACAATGATACAGTGCTATTGTATACGTTCTAAATCTTAATCAGATTTTGCTACTTCTGTCAGTTTTCTCGCAGATATCATATATCTGGGGCAGGAGCCAATCCAGGATGACTCAGTTGCTGTGCCTCCTTCAGTCTGCAGCAGATTGGTTTTTGTTTTTTCTTTTGCAATTGTGACACTTTCAGAGAACATAGGCCAGTTGTTTTGTAAACTCACTGTGCGTTTTGTGACAGGAGACCTCAGAAGCGGCGCTGTGTTCTGTCCGGTGTGTCATACTAGGAGGCACGTGATGCTGACGTACCCGCTCAGTGGTGGTGTTAACTTTGGTGTCGTTTCAGGTGGTACCTTCCAGCCTTTTCCTTGTAAACACAAGCATTGTTTCTTAGTAGGAGAGGTCCATTAACATTACACTCATTCAGAACAAATATCAAAAGGTGGAGTGAAGTTACTCACTGTATTGGCTCATGATTCTTTCTAGGAAATATTTATGCTTTCTGTATTTATGACTGTACATTCATAACATGCCAGTGATAGAATTTCCCTGTGCTTTCTAAGCAATCTTGCCCACAAGGTGCTCTTGGCTGTCAGGTTTAGGTAAGAGACTGAGGTAGTGCAGCTGTAGTCCTTGCATTTAGTTTGCAGACAGCAATACCCAGAGCTGTACTTCACCCTGGGTGAGCTGCTGAGCCTCTCTGAGCCGAGTCTGTGCAGCGGAGCAGTGACATTTGCGTTATATTGGTGTGTGGACAAGTACTGATCTGTGCAGGATGTCTGGCCCTGTGTTGGACTTGCAGCCGGTGTGCAGTGCATAGTGCTGTCATGACTATCACGTCGATAAGGAGAAGGGTTATCGGGGCTCCAGCACACTGGGGGTTGTACAGGTATGTACTGAAATCGAGAGTAAGTAGAGGCCTGATAGTGAGATGTGGGGGAGATGGTGATGGAGATTGTTTCTCTAGTGTTAGATAGAAAGGAGGAAAATCCGCAGAAGCCCATGCGAGAAAGAAAAGACTTGTTGTCCTTACTTCACTGCTGTTACCTGTTCAGCTGTTTTCTTTTCTGACCTCTCAAGTTGCAGGCCATGGCCAAGAACCAGGGCTTTCTCCCTGCAGCAAGCCCGCTCTGCCATGGGAGGTGCAGAGGGTGTGTGAGAGGGTGTGTGTGTAGTAGGAATTGAATGCACACAGCAAATATTCTTTCACAGTTTTCTGGTCACTTTCATGTCTGCTTCTTACTTGTTCCAAACAATCATGCTCGAAGCCAAATAGGGCAGATATCATTATCATACTCTACAGATGGAAGTGTGAGCTGTACAAGGACCTGCCCAGGAAGTCTCACAGCTGCTAAGAGGCATGGGTGAGCCCCTATTCTTATTTCTGGTTACTTGCTCTTCCTAGTAAATCTTGCCTCAAGAGGAAGGAGAGGAAAAAAGAGTGGACAAAAATAAGCAGAGTTAAGTCGCCAAAGTAGTAAAGTGGAGGTGTACTTGTCATTCTCAGAGTGAGTTGTCCACCATTTAACACGTGAGGGAGTGTCCATGCCACTCATGGCCACTTGGGGGTGCTGTGAGCCGATGTCGCTGCAGGAGCTTGGGGAGTTTGGCAGGGTTCTAACAGTTGCGGAGGAAATAAGCGTGCTGGAGATTCTGAAGGGGAGAGAGATGGCCGGTATGAGTTTGGCAGCATTCCAGGTTTTAAATACCTCTCCGAAGCTCAGCTTCTCATTCATAAAAGGCAAAGGCAGTATGTTTGGGAGGACCTCATCAGGCAACTGCCAAGAAGTGTATAGCACAGTGACTGGGACAAAATAGTCAGTGAGTGCTTGTTGTCATCGTTATAGTACATTTCATTATTTTTATAATTGCATGTGCTGTCTTTATTACTAGTTTTGTTATTGCAGTGTTGTTAATTAACTTTTTATAATTCTTATGATCACTACTGCTATGGGAGACACCATCACTGCTATTACTATTTCTGCTTCTGCTCTGACACCCGCTTCCGGCAGTGAGGTGCAGGCAGATGACAGGATATAGTTCAGGCAGTGAAACGTGCTTCTCAGTGGGGAACACAGCGCATGCATCACAGGGCATGCAAAACTCGAAGAGTAGCAGAGAATCAGTGCTCCGGGAGATGGGCACAGCATATGTGCCGTGGGTGTGGGAAAGGTCATGGAGCTGGGAGACGCAGGGGTCATTTACTGTGTACATCTGTGCACTGTGCTAGATACTTGGTTCACGTTTACCTCAATTACTACAGCATTATAGCAGTCAGTGAAGTCCTGAATATGACATATGTTGGAGAAGATAGTTCACGAGGTACGTTAGATTATTAAGAATCATTAAAAATTTTAAAATATGGGTAGAAAAGAAAAATCAAATATTCAGAGAAGGTCAAACCATCCTTAAAGGATTACAAAACTTTAAAATGGAGAAGGATCCTAAATATTTCCTGGTTCACAATTTTCAGTTTAATAGACTTGAAGATGGGGACCTAGGAAGGAATTACCTTGACCAAGGCCATATTGTCAGAGATTGGCAGAGTCCAAAGCTATTTAGTCTGTTCTTTTAGATGAAACAGAGGGAAGCTACATCTGAATTTCTGAAGAATTTCTTCCTCCCTCCTGAAATTTTGGAATTAGTTTATAAGCTATTGAAGGTCACACACTCTCAAGAAACCCGAGAAGGAATTAGGTGATTTCAAATGCTCAGTGAAAGTTTTGTGTTGTTTCAAATTAGCCCGGTAGAGGGCAGCAATGAGTTTTTAGTCAGCAAAAGTTTTGGGTTTTTGCATGTATCAGACTACTTCATAGTAAAGGAATCAAAAATATGTTGGCTCCCTACCAAGCCATGAACACTGGCCGCCTTAGTCAGTTGTGCTGTTATTTTATTGGGCAGGGGATTAAAGGGTAATGTACTTCTCGCTATCACCATTTTTAAATTAAAAATTTGCATTTATCTTGTATATATTTTTTATTAACAAAGTAACTTAACATTTGTGTTTTGCAGAATTCATGTCAAAAACAAATCTCAATTTTGAAGACAGGGTTGGAGAGCTTTCATTATTTTGTATTTGTGGACAAATTAATAGTTCCAGGATTTTGTGTAGAAATGTATAGTTTGCAGGGGGTTGCAGGCTAGTTTCAGAATGTTCTTTGGCTTCTGCAGTTCTCACAGAGCTGGGTAAATAGAGGAGGGAGGGAGTCAAGTACGTAACAACTATGGAGGAGCAGTAGGCCTCCATCTGTGGCCATTGCTACACATATATGGGTGTAATATAAAGTCTCCGGGTAGTTCAGCGGGCCGGAGAGTGCAGTGCTCTTGCAGCTCTGTGTTTTGTACTCTTTCCTTTTGTTGGGAAGCAGCGCTGTGTGCGGAGGAGCCCACAAACTCAAAGGGAGAAGAACAGTGGTGGTTGAGGGTGTTATTTTCATTTTAGAACTTGAAACAGTACACTGGAGAGGTTAAAGTTACCGATCCAACCACAACTGTAACTGGGACAGCTTTCCCGAGAGTATAAACTCATTGGTACTCTCATAAATTTAAAAATGGAAATGTGTTGTTTCTTAAGTCAGTTTAGAACAGAAGTCATTTGGTGAGAACAGTGCTTTTGGTCGCTAGGGGGTGCTATCAGAATAGTTCATTTCAGGCTTGATAGAAATTACTAGCTTTACATCAGCCTTTGAGGCTGTAGATTCTTCCTTTTGTCCTGTGCCTGCTGTGAGGACTGTGATTGGTGTTTATGCTGGGGTGAATTAGGCGGAAGCAAGGGTAGAGGACAGATTGGGAGGAAATATTACAAGGAGTTATTTTCAGTGAAACAGGAGCATTGAGGTGTTTTAAAGATGCATATATTGTGGGCTAGTGACCCCTTCCTGGTTGCCTTTGACTGGGAGCTGAAGGATCCATTCTGGAAATGGTGATTTGCTGGTTCTGACGCCGGGGAAATGTGTGTAACTTTAAATTGAAGTATCTGTTAAAAACACCGAGCTTTGTAAACTTCTACAGATTTGAAAGTCCACTTTTGGAGATCAGAAACAATGATGGAGTTTCTGAGAGATTTCTAAGCGATGCTGATTTTACAGCATTCTCGGTGGAGGACTGATTGTTTTGTCTTGTTGGAAATGAGTAGGCAGAGTCCGTGACTTTATTTCACAGCTAGCTGGGTGATTGCGGTCTGCATATTCAAATGCATGACGTGCTTCATTTTTGCCTTTGGGAAATTTGCTTCTTCCGAAGGCTCGTGTACATGAGTTAACTTACTTGAAACTCACTTTGTATGCATGTCCTGAGAGCAGTCCCCCGGCTGCCTGCTCACCTTGCCACCAGTCTGTCTGTGCTCCCTGAGTGTCTCTAGCAACACACCCCCCAGGGCCACACGGCCAGCAAGGCAGCTGCCCTTTGTATAGCCTCCCAGCTCCTGACCCTCGCATGCCGCTTCTTCTGAAGGTAGATAAACCAGCAAGAATGGAAAGGAATTTGGCTAGCGTTGCAGAGAGCAAATGCCTTTTTGAATCTGTCAGAACCATAACGTAGTAGTTTTTTTCTCAGCACTTTAAAACTTGCCACGTATACGATGAAGTCATGCCACTTGGAAGGCAGGGACCATGAAAGGTTCCCTATGATTTACAAGGGGGATCAGAATATTAAATTAGAAACATTTTATTACAGACACTTGCCTTTAATCCCTCTCAGAATACCCCCTCGCCCCATTTCAAACACATTCATTCCGTCATTCTTGCCACTTTCTGAGGCAGTTCTGGAGGTCCTCTTTCCTGAGTGTCTTTATAAGGTGTGATCAAAAACACAGTGACTACTCCTGGCAAGTGCCAGCCAGCTGAAAGGCAGGGTCTTGAGAACATTACAGTGCGTTCCCATCCACCTTATTTACTAGAACTGGCACTATGTGACTTCTCTCCTCCCCGGAGTCAAAACGACCGGGAAAGGAAACCACTGTGAATCAGTTCAGGACCTCGAGGCAGCCGTGACAGCACAACCGAAGACACTCACACACAAAGAGAGACTTCCAGAACTGCTTCAGGAAGTGGCAAGAAAGACTGGGAAGTTGTTTTCAAAGTGAGGGGGAGAATTTTGTGGGGGGTTAGTGGCAATATGTCTTTTACTATAATAAATATTTAAAATTTAAGCGTTCACTGTAGTTTTGATCACTTTTTGTACGTTCTGCAGCTTCTCCTTTGATCTCTCTTTGTGTCACCCTCTAGCACACCTTTCTAGAATCACCAGTTCTGTGTTTCCACCAGTACAAAGTACGCGTGTGAGAAACCCCATGTGTTTTCTACAAAGGCAGTCTCACTATATAGGAGTCCCCCGTCTCCCCAAACTTGTACCTTTTCAAACCTGCGGCTCTTCTGCATAGCTTTCTCATACACCTGCCCTCTGCCCAGGCTGCCCTGGGCCTTGGGCAGAATCGTGTTGGTCTGGTGTCGTCTGTAGTGTATTTCCTGACACTCTGCCCTCCATCCCATCCTTTGAGGTCTTGGGGAGCAAGGAGGGTGTTGTGTTACTCCCTGGCCCTCGGTGCCTGGCGCTGGCTTGCTCAGTTACTAACTCTCATTTCACTGAGGCTTAGGGAACCAGGGCCGTGGAATCATGGGAATAACCTGGTAGGAATTGATGGGTGGATATGAGGGGATAAAGCAGGTCTACTTTTCTTTTTTTCAATTAATTAATTAATTAATTATTTTAAAGAGAAAGAAGATACACAATTTCAAACCAAGATAATAGGAAGTTAACAATGGTTATTATATTGCATATTATTGTCATCAAAGCAGTTGCTCAGATTACTTCGTTGAAGGTAACAGTAAGTAGTGTAGCAACCATTGTTAATTCCTATCATTTTGTTTTGAGGTCATGTATCACTTTTGTTGTTTGTGTGTTGTTTTGATTTTGTCTTCACTGTTGTTTTGTTAGTCTTTTAATCTTTAAAATAAAAAGTAGCTGCCCAGATTATAAAATATAGGCCTGCAAAACTGATCAAACAATATAAGCACAAACCGTTCCTTTCAATGAACTAATAGAAATTAGCAGTACAATTATCTTAGGTATCTTGTATGTGTGTATATATATGTTTTCTTTTCCTTTCCTTCTTTTCTCCTTTTCTCCTACTTTAGTTTTAAAGGAGACTAGTAACATGTTTTTCAGTTGGTCTTACTTTTTTTTTTTTTTTTGGTCCTATATTCTTGCATTTCAAGTGTGGGACTCAGGGTGTAGTTGATCCTAGCATTAAAACCCTTTATCATTACCAACTTCCTGAGAATCCTAGATGAACCAGTTAACTTAATTCACCTTTGCACCTGATCCTAAAGTAGAATGGTTGAACTTTACCAAATGCTCTATCTCTGTGAATTATGGTTACTTTTGATTGATAGCAAAGATCTGGGTCCTAACACTTGGTGTATTCTCTATTATCGTTTTTTCTCTTAGCTGAGGTCACACAAATTTTCCCATTTCCCCCAATTAAATTAAATTCCAATGTTTAATTAATAAGGTATTCCAAATCTGTAAAATAAAGATATTTTAAGTCCACAGATTTAAAGTCATTTTAGTACTCTTTAATTTTGGGTTATCACTTTTCCCTTTATTTAGGGGAAATCTAAACTTCCTATATCATGAACCAGAAAATGTTTAAAATGAGTATGACATTTTGGAGAAGGGAAGAGGAAAAATATAGGAGGTGATGGACCTCTTGTGCATCCTGGGGAGATGAAGACATCGCTTAGTGGAAGGAAGCAAAGCATTTTCCCCTCCTTCCTCCCCTGACCCTCTCTTTGGGGTCATTTGGTCACTGGCATTGCAGGGGTTTGTACGTTCATCAAATAATAATGGGAAGCAGCTCTGTTCGTTTAGGGGGGTCACTCAAAAAACTTTTTTCTTCAGTCCGTGCTAGGCAAACACTGTACTATGAAGCCGCATTCTCAGCCCTTTTGATTTTGAGACAGGCTCTCACCAAGTTGCCCAGGCTGACCTTGAAGTTGCCATCCTCCTGCCTCAGCCTCCTGAGAAGCTGGGATTATAGGCATGTACCACTGCATCCAGCAAATCTGACTGCCTTAATAGAGACTGAGGACTAATTTTGTTTTTTTTTAAACCAGAAATTTAAAAAAGTGGACATTCCATAGTTTTAACACAAATTAAAATGGAAGGGACCCAGTTAAGGTTGCACTTTGATTAAGCTTCCTATTGAATTACTTCTGACAGTTTCAAGTACTGATTTAGTAAAGTCTCTAATGACTTTTATTTATTTTTTTCTCACAGTAAAAGAATCCTCCTATAGCTTACAAAGCAATAATAAAGCTAAGCAATGCAAACAACAGCTTGTAATTTAACCCAAATTTAAAAGGCCACCTGATGTTGTTTTGGCTGTTGTATAACCCTTTTGTTTGCAGAAGTAAGTAAATTGGGGCTGAACTGGGAACATCCTGTCTTATTAAGGCCAAAAGGGCCTCTTGTGGGTTGAAAATGCTGGTTTTGTGGAAAACTTCAGGAGGCTGACAGAGGAAGGGTCCAGGAAGAGCTCTGCTTCCAGAACTGGGACCACCAAGTCTAGGCTTGAAGGGTAGGAGCAACCCCAGCTCTTGAGACAGGTCGCTCATAGAGCAGTTCTGAGTGACAGCTGCACCCTCCGGGGCCTCCTCTATGATGCGCAGAAACCCCACTGATTTCCAGAGTAAAAACCAGAACCCCCAAATAAGATTCCTGTATGTACTCTAGTTCTCCACATGGCCATTTCTTGTACATGCCACTGGTCCTGCTGACTGGGAGTGCCAGCCCCGTCCCTCCTCAGAAGAGCTTCAGAAAACAGAAGTAGGCTAAGGCAGTTTCATTGCAGATTACTTACTGTTATCGTTTATGTCAGATTTATATAATGATTTTAATGGCTGTATAATATTCTTCTCAAGAAGGACTACAGTGATAAGTCCTTCCTGATAGACATTTAGATCATTGTTTTATGACAATCTCACCGTGAATATCAGGTACAAGTATTATTGCACAAATGTCATCAATGTTATTAGGGTATATTTGTAGGAATGGAATTGCTTGGTCAAAGAATATATGGCTTATAACATCTTTTAAAGAGATTGGATCTTCCTATGTTGACCAGGCTGCTTTTGAACTCTTGGATTCAAGCAGTCCTTCTGCCTCAGTCTCCTGAGTAGCTGGGACTACAGGAGCACACCGCTATGCATGGCTTGTGGTTTATAATTATTTATGGATATTGCCTTACTAGCGTACTCATCATTCAAATTCAAGCCTTAGTCTCAGATCTCTCCTCTGTACAATGTTTCTTACACACACAGAGAAGGAGAGAGGGAAGGAGAAAGGGAGGGGGGCAGGGAGAGAGAGAGAGAGAGAGAGAGAGAAATATATATGCTTAATTCAGTGTCTACTATATGATATTGAATATTATTATTTACTTTGGGTATGGAAATGCTATCTGTGTGCATTTATTTTATTTCATTTTCCTCCCAGATCTGCAGTTAGCTATTTTGTAGAAAAATTCTAGATCTTCTGGCAGTTTTGAAACCCTGAGACTTTCAGTAACTCCAGGAGAGATTAGGATGTACCATGTACTAAAGCTGATCGATAGGGAGGCTATTATGTAGGTCCCAACTTGGGATTCTGAACTCTTAGAGCCATTAAAGGTATTAGGAAAGAGCTGTTGGTAGTGAGAGGTGCAGGGAGCCCTTCGGGTCTGCAGCCTGTTCTCGGGCAAGGAATCATTTTCAGTGTGGGACAGGCAGCGTGTGCTGTTCGGAGTGTTTTTCCCATTACTCTGTCCCCATAATCTCTTCTGTCCAGAGCAAACAAATGATAAACCAGCTGCCAGCCTGAAAGCAGTGATCAAGCCATTTTCCTCACAATAGAACGCTCGTAATGGAGGCTCCGTGTCAGCCACGTAGGCTCCCCGGGTGCTGGGCACGGCTGGCGTCGGCGGTCTGGGCTAGTGCCACCCAGTGCTGATGCTGAACTTTGCCGGTTTTATTTGCTTTGGTTACGGACCAGCATCCTGGCTTAGATCCCTTACGATCTTAACCATTTGTAACTTTTACGAGTCTGGAAGGCCACTCTTCTTTTTTTCTGAAATCATTGCCTAGAACATTTAAAAGAAGTATAACCGTCAGGTCCCATCCTCACTCACCCTTGGCCCCTTCAGCCCTCAGGCGGGTCGCCCAGGTTCTCTGCGCCGTGATTCTCTCCCCTCCCCAACCTCCAGTGGTTTTTGCGACGTTGAAATGTGACAGTTTATATCAGATATTTCTGTAGCAGCATCTGGACTGCTGCGGGGATTCCATACATGCTTTTTTGGGGGGAGTGGGGGGACTTCTTCCTCCTCTCATTGTGAATCAGCAAACATTTTGTAAAAGAGGAGCTAAGTGTCATACAGGTGAGCATAAGGAAGCATTTAAATGCCACGCGAGAATTGCCTTTTATTTTCTTAAGGAAATTAATGTCTGAGGTTGTTGAGTTTCATCCTGCTCCTTTATTTTCCCTTCCTGTGTCGGAGCACAGCAACCCAGCAGCAACAACCTTGTTCTTCAGATAAAACTGTTCATCCTTGCTTTTGCCAGCACATCTAGTCTTTGTGGTTTCCTCAGGTACTGAGGGTTGTTTAGAGGCTATTTCTGCTTTAACTGTAAGATTTCTATTGTCTTCATTTACTGATGAATATTTAAGCTGCAAATAGGGAGGCTGCCTATTTAGCACACACATACATTTTTTAACAGTTACAGGAATTTATCTGTCAGGAAAAAACAAACATTTTCAGTAATGAATATATCTAAAGCAGCCCCTTTTCACCAAAGTTTCCCTTGATAGGATGTTATTTCTGTGAGGTTCCCCTTAGTTTTCTCTTATTTACCTCCCCCCAAAATACTCACCCATACCCTTTTCCTCATAGAAACTCAATGCCCTAGTCAGTGGTTTTGAAGTTTACTGTGCAGATCGATGCCCATGCCCTGAGCCCAGAAAGCCACGTTCAGCAGCTATGGGGACATGACCCACGCTCAGTTGGAACCTAGAATTGCCCCTGAAGGCCCGTGTGTTAAAGGCTTGTTCCCCAGGATGGTGATAGTGGGAGGTGGTGGAAGCTTTCAGAGGTGGGGCCTATCAGGCAGGAAGACCCTGTAGTCCCTCATGGTGTTCCTTTAAAGGGCATTGCAGGATTCCAGTCTCCCTCCCTCTACCTTTCCCCTCCCCTCTGTTCTTCTCTCTGTCCTTCCACTGTTATAATGTGAGCAGCTCAGTTCTACTGTGTTTTCTGTGCAACGATGTTCTGCCTCACCACGGGCCCAAAGGCAGCAGGGCCAAATGGCCATGGACTGAAACCTTCTGTAAAGCTCATTATATCAGTATCTGTGACAGTAATGAAAAGCCAACTAACACACCCCAGGGTTTAGTTTTAATAAGCAGGGCAGGTGCTGCAAATGATGGAGACAGACTTCTATTCAGTTTCCTGGGTAGAAGGAAGCCATGTTGCTAAGGTTACTTTATTTGATAGTGAGCTCTATTTATTTGATCGCCTTGCTTTATGATTAGATCGTTTAACTGAAATGTCTGTATTTATCTGCTGCTTTTCTCCCTTTATTTTGGCCTTTGAGACAATGCTCTTCCTTTCTCCCTGTCCCCTCTAGTTTCCTCTTTTCATTACTACTGGAGTAGCCATTCCTGATTGTTGACATAGACCCTATTTGCTAGCATTCCACCGGTTGCTAGCTACGGTGGGGCAGAGCTGCAATATCTTCCTAAAGCGTGACTTTTGTATTAGTAGCTCTTACATTCATTAGTAAAGTTGGTGTATGTATTGTCAGAGTGCTTGACTTTCGTGCCTTTATTAATTAGGTCCTTATCATCCCTCTACATACAGTGCTGGGAAGGTATGTGACAGTAGCCTGTTGCTACTAGAGGTAAAGTGGGATGGAGAGTTGTATGTAGACCATAAAGAAAAGGTTGGGAAACAGTTTTGGGCTTATTTTAAAGGAAATTTTCTAATGGAAACTACACAAAGATTAAGTGGACTGGAGTCAAAATTATAAATGATCTCTAAAACTGGGAGAGACCCTAGCTGTGCTCTCAGTCAGAGCTTCCCAGCTGTGACCAGCACACTGAGCGACTGGGGGTAGTGGGAACACTTGAGCAAGGTGTTGATGGCCTTGTCCCTCAAGGCTCTGGGCAGGGCCTGGGGTGACTCTGCAGGCCAACTGATGTGACTTGCTTCATAGTTTTATCCCAATATGCTGTGTAAATGTCACCATTTGTGCATGAGCCATGAAGTAAACAAGACGGTGAAACAGTGATTGAAAGCACTGGTGTTCAAATTCTGTAAAGCATAAAAAAAAAACCCAAAACCCCTGGAAGTCCAAAATTTTGTGTATAGGAATTTTTAAGGAACATGAAGATTTCCAAGTGTGCACTTTGAAGACCACTGGTCCGATCCTGCTGTCCTGTTACAGAGAGGAGACATTGAGTTCTATGGAGATTGAATGGATTTTTAATCAGCGACTAAGACCTATATTCCTCCTTTGATTCCTGGTTCAGTGGTTTTGTTTTTTTTAAATCACTTAAGCTAATGCTGCATGACAGAAATGAGAATTAATGGATTGCGAGTCACCGAAGAGCAGGGCCGTCCTGTTTAGTTTGCTGTCCTCGGTGCTTACTGTGATAGGTGATAAAACAGGTGCTTAGGTGATGCTGACCAGAGGAGCGAATGTGATGGGACTTCTTCTGTCCTTCAGGGAGTTGGGGAAGTCTTTCAGGCCTCCTCCGACAAAGATTCAATGAAGTCCCTATGTCTTGGCGCATTTGGAGGGAGGGAAGGAGGGAGGGAAGGAGGGAGGGCGGGTTTTTTTTCCTCTTGGAATTCAGGATAGCAAACGCTCTTACACTGCATGTTACATTTTCCCCCAACACTGGGGATTGAATCCAGTGGCTCGCAAATGTTGGGTAAATACTCTATCACCGAGCTGCAACCCCAACTTTTTATGTAATTAAAATTTCCTTTTGGGACAGGATCTTGCTGAGTTGCCCAGCCTGGCCTCAAACTTGTAGTTTTCCTGTCTCAGCCTCCTGAGAAGCTAGGAATACAGGTGTGTCTCATCATACCCAGCTACTTATCATGGGTAAAGTTCCAAGAGCCTTAGAACAGGTGAACTGAAAAGTGGATTTCAAATAGTTATTGAAAACTTCTCTTTGAATTTATAGGAAGAAAATTGCTCATTTTTAACGGAGACTTTTGCTTGTTTTATTTTTTTTTCCTGCACTCTGTCCATGTGAGAAACAAAATAAGTTGGTTATTTTATCAGCAACATTGTAGCCGCTCTTCAGCACTGGGCGAGTGACTGCGCACAAGGCCTCCTCCTTCTTGCTTCACAGTAGATTCTGTCTTAAATACTGATATTTTATTTTGCATTTCTGATCTCACTGAAAGTAGAGTTGGAGAGAAGGGATGGGTGGGAGGGAAAAACCAGGGGCTGAAATAGAGTGGTGTGCTGCGTGGGAAGTGTGGGAGCGCCTGTGGACAAACGTGCCTGTTAGATCTGCAGCAGAAGGAGCGAGTTGTGTCTAACCTGTTGTTTAGTCCTTATGCTGATGTTTTACTTAATTATTTTAAATTTGACTATGAAAAGTGGAGCCTGAAGGTATAAACATGAGCTAAGATTGATAATAGTGTGAAAATGGGAAAGAGAAATTAGAGGAGGAGGGAAGAGGATTAAAAAGAAACAAGCTATATTCTGTACATGTACCAACTTCCTAAGCTGAGTGTAAAATACATGTATTGCAAACATATACTAATAGAAGAATACATAGTGTAGCACAGTAAGACATTTTGATTTTGCTGATAAACATATAATTGGTGAAATAAACCAGAAATTAATTGATCCATCTATCTACTATCTATCCATCTATCTATCAATCATCTACTTCTCTCTCTCTCTATCTATCTTGACATATGACAGAGATATATTATAGATCTGGGTGGAAAAGAGAAACTATTCTATTAAGTAATAGTTCTAAGTAGGCATCCATGTAAAAGCTATATTCTACACCATGGATATAACCCCCTCCCCCAATTAAAAAGTTAATTTAAAAGACAAAACTTTAAACCTTTTACAAAAAGAAAATATTATCTTGGGCCACAGAAGAGTTTTAAAAATAAAATTCAGACTTTATCCATAAAGACTGTCAAAAGTCAGCTGCATTAAAGTTAAGGACACTTGTTCATCAGTGGACACCATTAATATAATAAACAAATCCCAAACTGGGAAAGGATATTTTTTAAGAAGTACCAATGGACAAGTGATTGGTATCTAAAATATATAAGGAACTTCTCAAGTTGGGAGAAAAATGAACATAATAAATACACAAAAACATATATTTCCCAGATGAAGAAATGGCTCATAATCATATCAAAGGATGCACAACACCATCAGTATTTAACAAAGCATAAATCAATAAAACAATGAGGTACCACTTTATTCCTGTCACCTAAAACTGAGAAACCTGACAAGGCCACGTTTTGGTCGGGATGTAGACCTTTTTTGCATCTCTTACGAATAGTGACTGGGAGTGGAAAGTGTCAGAGAAATTCTACACTTGGGAAATGCCACATCCACAGAAGCACTTGCATACTGTGCTGGGAGACATTCATGAGAATGTCTGAAACATCAATGTTTGTAATTATTAGCACAAAATCACTGTGATAAACTTACACAAAGAATGAATAAATATGACATAGCCATACATTAGGCTATTGTATTGCTGTGAAAGTAAATAGTACAGATGAGTTTTAGAAATGTAACATTTGAGTGAAAATGAGAAACTACAGAAGACTAGTCAGAATGATACCATTTTTATACATCTTAAAATCAAGCAAAACTAAGTAATATAGGGATATACATTTGAGGTAATGTTTTTGAAAAGTAACCAGGTGGTAAATGTAGAATTCATAGTAATGGCTGGGAAAGTCATGGAGGGGCATGTGTGTCACTGTAGCAATATTTTAAATTCAGTATTATTCTTAAGCTTCAAAACGTACATATGTGAAATCCATGTTGGTCATATATATCAAGTACTATATAACTACAACCTAAAAAGCCAGACTTTCTGGGTTCCATTTATGGTACCTCTCTGTCCAATAACATTTCAACAGTAGGCAGGTTACCCATTCTTTTCAAAACTTGGTTGTCTCAACTGAAAAATGGAGTGGTATGAGTAGGACCTACATTGTTGTGCTCAACCCATGGCACCCAGGCAGCAGAGAGAAGAGAGGAGAGAGGTAAAGGATACACTCTTCCAGGTCATGCCTCTTGTGACCAACCTCCAATCAGGCCTCACCTCTTAACAGTAGATTCAGCTACTGAATGAGTTCATTAATGGATGAATCCCTTGATTAGTACAGAGCTCTTATGACCCAATCATCTTGCACACACATGAGAATTTGGGAAGTATCCTACATTCAAACTATACCAGTCCACTCTTGGTCCCTAAAAGACTCATATTTATCTTGTTATGCAAAATGCATTTAGTCCATCTCTACAAGCTGCCAAAGCCTTAACAGTTCCAGCATTGCTAAAATGTCCAAGTCCAAAAATCTCCCTTGAGAGTCAGGGCTAACCCTTAGCTATGAGCCAATGTGAAAATCAAAAAGAAAGTTAAATACTTTCAACATACAGTGGCACAGGTAAACATTCTTGTTCTAAAAGGCAGGCATAGGGGACTAGAAAGGAATCAGATTAAATCAAGACTGAAACCCTGCAAGGAAAACATTAAATCCTAAAGTTGCATGTCTATCACTTGGGACAAGTTGTGGAGAGATGGGAACTTGGAAGGGCTTAGGCAGCCCTTCCCTGTGGTATTGCTAGTTTTATCCACTCATGGCCACTGCCTTGGGGTAGATCTACTCACTACCTGTGGCTTTTCTCAGCAGATGTTCCACATTCCTGGCATCTCTAACTTCTAGGGTCTCCACTACATTTTCAGCTTCAGTCACACAGCTTCTTTCACTGCCTTCTCTGGGTGCATAGCTTTCTGAAATCTTGGTAGGAGCCTCCATCACCCCATAACTCTGGCATTCTGCATGCCTACAAATCCAGCACCATGTTGGTGACACTAGGGTGGATTGTTTGCTTGAGCAGTACCAACTCACCTTAGTTCATGGCCACAGTGGCCTCTGGATGGTGAAACCGATCCACCAGTTCCCTAGGTGCCCTTTCCTTAGCAGGGGATCTGAGACTTTCTTTTCAAATAAAAGTTTGTGTTTTTGTACCCTTGTTCCTGTGAAGGGTAGGGTTTTGGTGATTCCTGAGGTGACTTCAAGTCATCTTTTCTGTTGTCTTGATGCAAAGTACTTAGCTTTTTTAAAAAAGCCAATCTCTTTTTTTGTAGCCATGCTGTTTTTTGCCTCAACTTTATACATGATTTCTTTCTGGTGAAACTTCAAACTTTCAAATCATTCAGCTTTGCTGTTCGTCCCTACTTCTCACTGTAGATATGACTAAAAGCACCCAGCAGTACCCACGCCACAGCCTGAACATTGGGCTGCCTTGAAAATTCCACCTCCAAATTATTTAGTCCACCACTCTTAATTTCAGTCTCAGAACACTAGCAAAATGAAACCAAATTTTCTGCCGAGATGTAATGTGCACACCCTGTAGTCTAACTGATGATGGAGTCCCTGTTTGCAACTGAAACCTCATCAAAATGGCTTTTATTGTCAGTATTCCTATCAGCATTTTGGTCTTTTGAGCTCTGACTAGACTCTTCCATCAAACTTAACTTACAGTATTCCAGGGCTTCTCTAGTTGACATCTCCAAATCTTTCCAAACTCCTCCCACAAAACAGATCCAAAGACTTCTAAACCATATGATCAAGAACAGTCAGAGAAAAGACCCCACTCCTGGTACCAATATCTTAGTTACTCTCCTGTCACTGGACACGATATTTGTATGCCAGTACCCACAATTTAAAGGAGGAAAGGCAGAAAACAGGTTAGCCGAGGGGCATGGTGTGGAGGTAAGGGTGCTAAACCTATGGGAGCCAGGAAGCAGAGAGAGAAGGGAATGAGTCACTAATGATGAGCATAGAATACTCATGATCCAGTCATCATCCACATGTGGAATTTTGGGCCACATTCTAGATCCAGATCATAATAGTGCATATCATAAACTAAATGTGTAATATATTTAACTTTTGCTAATTCATTCCCTTTAAAAATGTGATGTATGATGCTATATGCTTCACTTACAAGTAAAATAGCATTCTTACATGAATGCACTTCTAAACTGATACTCTAATAAAATGAGATGTTCACAATATGAGTTTAAATATGCATAAATAATAAATATTTGTTTATTCTGAGTAGGTAAAGAGTTTGATAGAGATACTTTTTCTCTAACAAACTAAAGAAGAGCCTTCTGGAGGGAAGAATATTCTGTATGGTCTCAAGTCTTTTAATTTTGGAACACTGGCAAAATGCTTCCTTGTTTCTTTACTGCAGTGAGAAAACATCAGAGAAAGGCAATTTTGCAAAAGTGGGTCACATGTTGTTATACTGTGGTCTCCAACAGTGTTCCTGACTTTAGTAGTAATCACATTTAACTTCAGCATTAAAGTGTGTGATTCCAGTGGGTAATTTAAACTGGCATGTGCATTCTGTAGAAGGTCGATTTTGCCAGGGCTGCTGAAAGAGTTGTGTCATGAATTGGTAGAGAACATTTAAAATTTGGTTGGCTTGGAAATGCTTTGATTGCAATCACTACTATCACTGAATTGGATTTATGAATAATGGCTAGAATAGGAGTTACTATGGAGTGAGTGATTCTTGGGATTTTTTTACCACAGAGGTTGGAAAATATAAACCTTTTTTATTCTGTGTGGTCATGGGACATAGTCATTATGAACTGTGGTGGATTAAGAAGGAATATAAAAGTATGTAAAATTCTCAGTAATTGTCCCAGAGTTTGAATTATTATCACAAGCATTTTCATTTTACTATTTAAGGTACCTGTAAGGCAAACAAAAGGCCTGCTATTTGGTGAGGCAGTTCTCGGTGTTACAAAATTAAATGCAGGTTCATTGATGTGGAATGGTCGGGTAAGGTCACGTGGTGAGTCAATGTACAGGCTTCTTTTTTTGTTAGCAACTCCCTAATAAGAAATGTTTAGGCTAATTCCATGTATGTGTAAGTGCTTTATAGAGGCTGGCAAACAGAAACAGAGCCTGCTATACACTCATAATTGTCTTCATGTCTTTTAGGACCAGTGGTTTCTTCCAACTAGGCACAACACGTGATAAATAAGATTAGACATCTTTTCCAGAAGCTTCAGATTCTCAAAACCTTTCAAAATGTTGTCCTACAGAGAACTATGTTCAAGACTGAAGTATTCTTACCAGGACCATTCCTCATGTTGTGAAGTTATTTGCATGGGGATTAGAATCAGAAAAAAAGAAAGTTTAGAATATTTGAGAATAACTTGAGGGCAAAAATCTCAGTCCTTCTCTGACTTGCATTTTAAATAGCTATGTACTGATTATTTAAAAAGCATAAGATATTTTATAGTTTTGCCATTTATGCTAATAATAGATGTGATGGTACAATAACCAAATGAGATAAACTGTTAAATTTAAAATTATGTGATATAAAGCAACCACCGTGTTCCAGGTGATTAATCTATTATAAAAATAGCCAGTCAAAGTGATTCTTTGAGCTTTGTTTGGCTTTTACATTATCACATATTCTCTGTAATTATGGGTTATGCTTTAAGCTTTAGCCCAAATGTAATCTGAGGTATAACCTATTTATTAAAATTTTTATTCTAACAAATGTATAGAAAACAGAAGAGGTGTTAATAACAACCATAATAGTAATGAGGAATAAAAGTACCAAGAAATCTTTGTTCAACTGAAACAAGGTCAAACACTGTGTTTTATTGCTATTTTCTCATTTAATCAGCGGAGATTCACATAAGGCAGGTACCATTATATTTCCATATTGCAGATGAAAAAACTGAAATGCAGACAAGGGATATGTAATTTATCCAGAGTTTCACATCTGGTAAGTGTTACAAGGTTAGCCTGACTCCAAAGCTAATATTTTAAAATATTATGTCATTCTGTCTCCAAAATAAGTGTGATCATCTTAAAAATATATTGGAGTCTTGATGTGCTATGTCAATGTTCTTGGAGTTTGTGCCCTAGGACTGCAAAGTCAGATTGTTTTTAATGAAACCCTAATTGTTCTTTATAGGAAGACTGAATTCTTACCAATTTCAGTGCTAAATTGAGATTCTGGAATAATATAGCCCTTCAGTAGGACACAACCAATTTAATTTGTTTCAAATTGGAGTCATTTTTCACAAAGAATTTGCTCTTTTGGTTATTAATCCTGAAATCTAGGTTTTAGAAATCTCAATTAGGACTGGAGGTGTAGTTCTGTGGTAGAGCACTTGCCTAGCATGTGTGAGGCCCGGGGTTCTGTCCTCACCGCTGGCAAAAAAAAAAAAAAAAAAATCACAATTAAATGCTCCGGCAGTAAGCTTCTCTGAGAAATGGTGTTTGCTTATTTAAGAATTTCCTTTTAACTTTCCAGGACTTATGGCTGCACATTGTCAGCCTGAGCTTGCATTTGAAATTAACCTACAAGTTTAGGCTCCCTTATATAAGTCCCTTTATTTCTATGCCAGTTTGCTCGCAAGCATGGGCCTGCCAAAAAACAAGGCAGTCTGCATTTTGGACTATGTTTGATTTGACTCCCTTTTTTGTTTTCTAAAATGACTTTAAGTTACCTGTATAGTTCAGAGCTGGTTGTTGCTTTGCTGTTATTTTGTTCCTAAGACAGCCTAGGCCTTCTGTTGCTCTCAGTGAATGACAGGTTGCAGGGCAGTGTGGGGAAGCCGTGCCGTTTGTTGGAATGAGTACTGTAGACTGTGTTCTCCTTTATTCTCATCTGACAAAATTTTAGGCAAATACTAGAGGTTCTAATAAGAAAATTCAACCTGCCCACTACTGTCAGGACTACTGTTCAGAAATTGTTCTTTGCATGTTGCTTATCTGCTGAAATATGAACATTTGGTCTTAGATTGATTTTAACCCCAAAAGGTAACATATTATGCAGCTCTTTACCTTGCAGTTTCTCACTGAGAGTATTTCTACATCTACACACAACTTCCCAACTCTTTTATTGCTACATACTACTTTAAGACATAATTTAATAATATGTATAACACACTTGAATGTTTCCAAATATTTGAAATTACAAATATTTTTTCATTAACTTTGTAAATATGTCATTTTGCCTATATTTTAAGTTTTTCAGTGTGATAAATACTCAAACTGGAAATTCTGGGTCAGAAGATACAAACACTAGTAATCTAGGTAGATACTCCCAAATTGTCCTCTTAAACGTCATGATTTTTAAAAATCTTCATCACTGCTATTCTTTCATGAGAATGCTAAACTTCACCTAGATGGAATCCTTAATTGATTGGCCCTGGAAAATATGATAAAAGATTTTTACTATTGCACCTGTTTTCTGAAAACATTACTTCCTTCAGTTTTATCCAGGTTATCTTTCATAAATTCCATTGATGTTTTAGCACTTACATGTGAAACCACACACACACCACACAAACACACACACAGAGTTCTTATGGACCCACTGCAAAGTTCCTGCCACTTTTTCTTCTAAATTTCAATGACATAAACATGCTTGGTCACACTAACACTTAACCTTTTGCTACCTGCAATAAGTGTTTCTTTTTTCGCATTTTTTGAGTTCTGTCTTGATAACTTCAGGAAACTGGTCTGCACATTTTGAGTTTTTTTAAAAAAACATTTGGGAAAAATAGATTTATTGTTTTGGTAAAAAAATAACATACATGGTTACTGTGAAAAACTTAAATGATAAAGAAAAGTGCCCAGATATTTAAAATTCTCTAAAATATTGGCATCTGGGGATAACTACTGTCAATATTTTGTTACAGTTATCTCTTTGTGAATATATATGTAACGTACAGAGATGGATGTGTGTACATTTTTAACACATTTGCTTATTCTATTTTGACTGTTGGCTGCCTTACTTTTCTTCAACAACTTAGACTTTTTCCCAGGTCAATCAGCCTGATTCCATGTAATTCTTAGTAGCAGTGTAGCAGTTGTCTCTATGCACATACCATAGTTTATGTACTAGTGTGGAACTGATTGAAGCTTGTGGTTTATAATTTTCTATCTGGATAAATATGTTTTTTGATAGTAGTGCCTTACTCCATAGGTACAGTAAAGTCTTACAAATAAAAGAACTGCATTAAAGCAGGGATACTCATGGAATCTAAATAAGTCCTCATAAAACAATAGAGAATTTATACAAATGTTGAGTACTTTTTCTAGGAAGCTGTGAAATTCACATCATTAGTTATGGCCTTCAGTAGCACCACTGAGCTATCAAAGGTATCAGGAAATTTTACACATAAATAAAAGGAACAAAAATCTTAAAAGAGATGTGCTGGGGGGAATAACCTTTCCATGCATTCGTGAGTGTACAAAGAATTGTTGCTTTCTTCCTTTATCCTGCTGGGTACTAACTACCTATCTTTCTCTTTCCCCAAATTATTATGGAATGCTTGTCTAATTTAAAATACTATAAAAGCATTTTCCCTCCTGCCAAGGTACAGAGAAGAGCAGTTTTCTATTTCTTGGAGAGTAGTTTGCTTAGGAGAGTACACAGTTTAATGAAAGGGCCTGCAGCTGTGGGTTATTTTGAAGCTTACTTGGAAACATTTTAGTGTGTTTATTTCTTTCCTGCTTCACTTTATTTCAGAAAAGATTTGACATGGGTTACAAAGATGCACATAGTGTAACTAGATAAAATTTCTTTGATAGATGAGAAAAAGAAGCAAAAGCAACATAAATATAGGAGTAAACAGAAAGCTGGGAGAATAGCACCCAGCATGTACATTAAACATGGAATTGCCTTCGCCAGTGGTCCACGGCAGTTGCATTTAGATGATTTTGTCTGGTTCAGCTGCAATATTAAGTCTTACGTACTTGTTCATCGTGGAGCTCAGATTTGGTCCTGAGCTTGCATGGTGGGAATGCAGCCTTATCGATGTTTTGATTAGAACACAAACTCCCTACTCAGAAGAAGCCCAAATATTCCTGATATTGAGGTCACAGAGAAAATTAGAGATTTTTAATTTAGAAACCGTTGCAGCTGGAAGGCTTTCAAGGGGCCAGCTTGTAACAGCCTTTTTAGGACCAGATGAGGCCTTGTAATTGTGCTCTGCATTAGAGGGCTTGCTGGTGGGTGAGGTCCCTGACCTCTAGTCAGTCACATAACCTCTTCAATCCACTGCTGCCTTGTGTACCTGATAAGGAATATGGATTTTTTTTCCTCATAGGGTTGTCCTTAGGATTTGTAAGGTAATGAAAAGGAGAGCAATGCAGATCAAAACCACAGAAAGACACCTCTTTTACCCAGCAGGATGGCTATAATAGAAGGGCAGATGATAACAAGCACCAGCAAGGATGTGGATAAATTGGAATAACATTCATGCAGTGTTGGTGGGGGTCTAAAGTGGCACAGCCACTTTGAAGAGCAGCCTGGCATTTCCTCCCAAGATTAACACGTGGCCCAGAAGTCCCACTTGTAGGTATCTACTGCAGAGAAATGACAGAAGGTCTGAACACACAAAAAACCTATGTGTGAGAGTTCGTACCGGTGCAACCCAGGGTATCTCAAAATGTAAGTTACTCATCTGTTATCAGTGAATGGAAAGATGCACCAGATATGGTCTGAGTCCATTTATATGAAATATTAGATCCATAGAGACAGAAAGCACATTAGTGATTGCCCAGGGCCAGAGGCCTGGGGGAAATGAGGAATAACTCATGAGGCTTCTTTTGGGATGATAAAAGTTTTCTAACATTGTGCTGATGTCTGCATAATTATATGAGGGTACTAAAAGCTGTTGACTTGTACACTTGAAAAAGTTGAGTGGTATGGTAAGTGATCATATCTCAATAAAGCATATGTAAAAACATAATGTAGGCATAGTTCTTAGTATTGTACAATAAGAAATATATAAACTAAACACTCAATAAATACAAAGTTTAAGAAAAATAAGAAACTGACTTATCCTGGTCATGTAGGTACCTTTGCCTAAACTAGAACTCAGGGTCTCCGGAGTCTAACTCAGCAGCCTCACCCTGCAGTGGAGCCCCTGCCGAGGCCTCCACGACCCGGCCTTACTTTCTGATGGGGTTCTCAGTAGTTAACGACTTTAGTTGGCTTTCCTCTGGTCTTAAACCTTTCTGTGATAATGATTTTTAAGCTGTGCAGTTGGAGATACAATGTAAACCTTGAAATAGCAACATTTTCAATTAGCCATGATAAACTGTTTGAAGAATTGACTCATGGCTTTGCTTAGTATTGACTTTTCAGAGACTGATGAGGCCGTCCAAGAATCACCCAGGCGTTCTCTCTCATCCTTTTTCTGTGTACGACCTGTCCTTCATCCTTGTACTTTCCCACTTTTTCACTTGAAAAAGGTTGGAGAGTCAAAAGAAGTGGAATTTCCTGTCTCTTGAGTTTTCACAGTAGCAAATCTCATGTAACTTTCAAAATTATACCACTGGGGTGAAGTGAAATTTGGTTTTCCTACTGTAGTTTTTGGTGTGATGTTTAAAAAATGCTTTCTTGGCCACTGCTTTGGAGCATCGCCAGCTCACTGTCACATACAGAAATTACGAAGATCAGTATCAATCTGATACTCTCAATTCGGTGAAATCTAGATTTTGTATAGTGAAATTACGTTAGTTTGCTGCAGATTGATGTTAAGAAACGTACAGATTATCAGGTTAAGGATGGAGCTCAGTGGTAGAGTGCTGTTAGCTTACTCTTTGGTCTTCATCACCACAAAAACACAAACCATACAAATTATTAATAATTTTAATTCATTAAAAAATATGACTTTCTCTTAAATTTTACAAAGCTTAGTGCCTTATAAGATGTAACTGAGGGTTTGATAAGTACATGAAGACCTTTAAAGTTTCTGAAAATTGAATTTCAAGCATATTTAGCTTTCTAGAATAGCTCTCTTCTGTCAAATAGTGGAGGAATAAAGCATTAGGACCCCTCTTTGGGGCATAAAAGTAGACACCAACCCATGAACATTAATAAAAAGCTAATGAGGATATTGACTCTTCAAGAGTGATTTCACTCAGTAGCTATTGAAACAGTGTTATATGTTAGGTCACTATTGATTATTATGTGCTGGCTATCACTGTGGTATCGGTCACCACAACTTACCTGAACTCATTTTATTATTGTCTCCTGTAGTTTTGCGGTACTCCTTCACCCAGCTTGGTGGCTCTAGGGCGCCCCTCCCTCACTGGCTAGCTGCCACTGAAGCTGAGCATTTGCTGGGAATGTAACTGAGAGCCCTATGCGTACACCTGCCCCTTTTCCGTAAGGTCTCTCTCACTGCGCAGTGACTGGATCGATCATGTTGGAAGACAGTCTGTACGGTCACTTTTTTAGGGAAAGGCAGTAATAAGAGGAAGAGACAAGAGATAAGAGAAGAGCCTGGGGTTTCAGAGTGCAGTGGCGACAGTCCCACATGGCAGAAGGTAAAAGAAGGTGATAAAATAGTTCAAGTGGAGACGTGGAGGGGCCTGACAAACTGCTGTTGCTAAGTAGGGTGTCCCTGGTGCCTGTTGGGCCCAAGGTCACTGGACATGTGCTGGAGCTTGTGCCCTTGACGGTGTCCCCGTCACAGCATTATGTAACATTAGCCATTCACTTGCAGCCGCTGAGAAAGTGAGTCCAGGCTCCACTGACTGTAATGAGTCAGCCAGAACAGCACAGGGAAACGTGCAATAGGTGCAGGATCAAAGCCACCTTGTGGTACAGGTTTCTAGATTCCCCTTGAGGAGAAGGAAAGGATATTAATGGAAATGATTGCGCCAGCCTTGAATGAGAACGTACGTGGACGCTGATGGCTGTCCTTTCTCACCACCTCCATTCCTTGCAGTGGATAATTATTTCAATAATTAATAGTATGTTCAGTTGATTTAAAAAGTCATGTTTATAAGGTACCCATGATATTGAGGCAGTATTCCAGGTTGGAATATTTGACTAAAAATATATAGAATATATAAAGGAGTAAATTTAGTCGTTACTCAGTGGTGTTTCATACAGTTGTTTCAGTTACCCTACATAAATTCTGAGAGCCAGTGTTAGTTTGCCGTAAAGCTTCTAGAAAACGATTGAGTGTGAGTGAGACTCCTGTTAATAGAGTCTATCAGTAATACTCATCTGCATAGCTCTTGTACATATTAAGACATATATGAAACATATTTTATATATAATATAAAAAAGCACATACTAAGTACTTAGTAAATGCTCAGTATCACTTTTACTTTCACTTCCTTTATAGATTGTGATTCAGACATATAGTCTCACTTATATAATGTACTTGTATAATTTAAGCATTGAATAATTATATGCATTTATTCATTCTACTATTCTTAATAGATCCCTTTGAGTGTCCTGGTTAGTGTTCTGGGGGCTGAGGGCTCATGGATGAACCAGCCGAAGTGCCTGTCCTACAGAACCTACAGGAAGAGGGTTTCTCTGTGCAAAGATGTGGAGATGTGTAAGACGTGGTGAAATGGTGACATGCGGAACACGAGCCAATATTGCACTTGCATAAGGGGCCCTTTAATATTTCACAGGTTGGGTTCAGAGTTTGAGTGACTGAAAGACAGCCACGATGTGGTAGAATTTTGGCATTTTCAAAGAAGTCGCCTCTGGGTGGCACCAAGATACTGCCAGGGTGCTAGTGAAGATACCCTACCAGGTGGTGCTTGTCAGCTTCAATCCTGGCTGATTTTAGGAAGTCAGCCTTACTAACAGGACCTACAGTACTACTGTAATAAGAGAAGGTCATAGACTCATAAGTTACAAGTTTACCCTTTTCTCTCCTTGTCTGCTTCTGAGTCCAGTTACAACTACTGTAAGCTCCCCTCACCATGCTCACGGATCAGCCTATTTGTAAGAATATGCTTCAGAATATGAATATGAAAAAATTTCATAAGGAAGTTTATCTTTTAACTCAGACGTTATATCATTAATACTTTAAATCTCATTATAACATTATAACCTGAGTGCCACATCTTTCTTCCTACATGGAGAGCTTTGAGAAAAATTGTGGCCTGGTGTCATCTTCATCCATTCATTTATTATCAGTGTTCATAATAATGATCTCAAATATCCAAAAATAGTTATATTAGACTGGCTATTTCTATAAAAATGATGAGTTTTAAACTCTACATATTTGGATGTATTCACAGTAATTTGTTCTCTGGGAGTTCTAGAAGATGAGGATGTGTTCAGTTTGTTTTTTTTTTTGAGTAGAATTCAGAACAAATAAGCATTTTTTTTTGTGGTACCAGGAATCGAACTCAGGACCTTGTGCTTGCCAGGTGCTTGTGCTGCTGAGCTATATCCCTGGCCCCAAATAAGCATTTTTTATCATATATTATAAGTTTTGGGCAGGCCTTGGACTAAATGTTTCACATGTATTTTTATTTATCTATATAATAACCTGATGAGGTAGTTATGTCTGTTACAGATGAAGAAATTGGCAAAGTAAAGACAACTAATAAGTGGTCGTGGTGAAACTTAATTCCACGTCTGTCTGAGGCAGTAACTGTTATACTGTACTGTCACCCTTTGGGGGGATTCTCATTTCATCCTTCTTTTCTTTCTCAAATTTCCTATAATTAGTTTGAATCTATGATATGTTAAACTGTCAAAGAATATAACAATACATGTAACACAGTTAGATTTGAAAACATTTTGTACACAGTGTGAAAATACAAATGTGAACCAGGACACTATAGCCATATCTTTAGCAATTACAGTAAATAGATATTATAAGAGTACAAGAGACGTAAAAGTATTTAGTGTCTATCTGAATTCTTTTTCTTAGGAAAGTAGTATGTATTGTTGTATCAGAATTTAAAGTGATTTTCATATTCCATTGTCAACACAGTTAGAGAATTGTCTTTTCACATCCTTCACCTTCGCAGGCACTTTTGCCTCTAGGAAGGTCACAGGTGATTTTTGAGGAAGTTTGATGACTAAAGGAAGAGAAAAGAACACGGATGACTAGCAAACTCAGCTTGGTTTTTGATGATAGAAGGAACTGAACATCATGGCTACAGTACTGTAACTTGATTTGAGGAGCAGCTAAAAGTGCATGGGAGAGAAATTAGTTATAAACAATTGAATCAGTTAAAGATAATTTCCTTTGTTCTTCATAAGCCCACCCTATTTCCTGCAAAAGCCCTTTCTTTTTTGGAGTTGAGTTTACCCTAAAGATCCCTGGAAAGTTTTGCCTTAGAACCCAGAAATCTGCCTTTTTAGCAAATGACCTATATGAGTTTTACGATCAGGGATATGAGAACTTCTGGGCCAGGATAAAGCCTGCTTGAAGAGAAGCAGTAGGAAGCAAGCTGGTAGTGCTGGAGTGGGTCCGGAATGTAAAGAGCCGTACACTGTAAGCTGTGGCCTTGAGACATGGGACGTGGTGCTCTGAATTGTGAGGAGCCCATGGTAGGTGAGGGGGGATGGGCTGGCAGATAAGCAAGAGCGAATTCAGACCAGCCTGTGACGGAAGTGTGAGGAGGAATGAACCAATGACACTGAAGTACTGGGATTCCTGGCTGGAGATTGCATACGGGGCTGGGCAGCGGGGGAGACCACAGAAGGGGCTGAGGCTGCACAGACCAGAGGATGGCAGTACCTTTTACTAAGCTGATACGATTCGGGGGAGAGATGGTTAGGAGGGAAGATCAGGGGTTTGTGAGCATGCATTTGAGTTTGAAGTGCCACCGGCACTCCCACTTGAAGGTTTCTAGTAGGCATATGGAAGTGTGTAGTGCAAGAGAGACTTGCATCGAGAGAGTTATATTTAGGTGTTTTTCCCATGGAGGGGATGATGGAAACTGTGTGATCAAATGAAATTTCCTTGGAGGATGTTACAGAGAACAGGGAAGTCCTGGGAGAATGGTTAGGGAATGAGGAGGATGCAGCGAGCTATGGCAGGGCAAGAAGAAAGTGCTGTCACAGGAACTGAGGAGTTGGAGGTGGTTCTGACTTCTGCCGAAGGTTGAGGACAGTGAGGGCTTACAAAAGGGCATTGGATTTGGCTTAGTTTCCATAGTAAGGGGAGAAACTGGATAGTCGGAGATGAGTAGAGATGATGAGGTAGTGCAACTGGGATAATTGTCAGAGTTTGATGGTAAAGGGATAAAAGGGACATAGCATAGGATGGGTGGAGTTTTTGAGGTCAGTGGAAACCTGTGTTTATCCAAAAGCTCACCTGGCATGAGGAGAGATAGTGAAGATGAGTAAGCTAGAGTGTGAGCTCTGGAGGATTCTAGAGGGCCGTGGTTGACAAGGACAATGATTCATTTGATACACACTGGGTTTTTTCACATAGCATGTGCGAGGACTGTGCTAAGTCTAGGGACAGGACTTGATCTTAGCCTGTATCAAAAGAGAAGAATGAAAGTTGATGGTGTGCATTTCGACCTGGATGACTGGGAGGACGATGGCCACACAGACTGAGAGGGGACAGCCACCTGTGGGGGTGACTGCTATGCCAGGGTGGTGTGTGGCATGCTGGGGACTGTGGGAGGGAGCAGGGTGTGGTGGTTGAGGATGCTGTGGAATGAAGGCTGGATAGCCGTCTCCTTTCTCCAGAAGGCAAGGAAGCTCACCTTGGATTGAGGGACAAGTACAGGTAGGTACTTGGAAGTGTGTCAGTAAAGTCATGTTTTTTTGTGATGGAAACGGGGAAAACATGTGGAAGGGAGGCGGCAGGGGTGGCAAGAGCCCAACACAAAGTATGTGTGTATCTTGGTGAGGAGCTTGGGTGGTGTTACTGTTCTGTTTTCTGAGCTCTGTTTAATTGCTCTTGAGAATTGAAGCAGAGATGAGCAGTGATCTAGTTTGCCTTTAGAAGGAGCTCCTGGCAGCAGTGTGCTGGTTGGTAGGAGGGCAGGGCAGAAAGCAGGCAGGCTGCCCACCAAGGGTTGGTGAGGACTTAGGTGGGATAGGCAGAGAATAGGCAGGAGAGAGATTGAGCAGGTAGAGTTGACAGGATTTAGGTTTGAAAGGTGGGGAGGACCACCTGGCCGGCTCTCCTTGAAAGAAGAGCCATTTTCTCCATTTTGGCTAAACCTGGCCCTATTTCTACACACTGACATGTACAGAGCTGGCTAGGACTTTCCCTTGTCCCATCAGTTGGCTTTAAGCAATGCGAATCAGTCTAGCCAGGTGCTGATGTGTGTGGTCTGTGAAGCAAGGCAACAGGGCAGTGTTTCCCCACCCTGTAGCTCCCCAAGAGCATGTGTGGGCCAGATGGGAGGAAGAGCCACACTCCATGCTATCGCCTGACACTGAGTCTCAAGTCTCAAGAGAAGAGGCTATGACTTCTCAGGGCATAAAAAATTACAATCAGAGCTGAAGCGCAGACCCCAAAACATTAGATTGCACCTTGAATTGTGTTATGCAGATGATTCCTGCTGCATATCCTTCTCTCTGCATATTGCAGAGGTGATTTCTGGCCACCTACCTAGCCTAGCTCATGGCATTCACGTATTTCCCACCAATTCCCTCATTGAGAGAATTAGTAAAACACCGGTTTGGCCCTGGGTTGAGGCCTTTGTCGTAGCTGAACTTAAGACCTGCTTGGCTCCCTATAACTACAAATATGTCTTAGTGTGTATATTCTTGCTGTGGGTTGCACTGGAAGTGGTAGATTGGAATTAACTCGCTAGAATTCCAATAACTTTTCCATGGGATTACAAATATAAACTCAGACAGTGACAAGGACCAGGAAGGGCTGTCTATAGAAAGGTTTTCCTGGGGATCAGAGGTTGAGGGGGTGATGAAAGATAGGGAAAAATTTGTGGAAAAGGTGAAATGAACTTCTTGACTTAGAGACTGGAAGGTGACAGGAGTCACTTCCTGGAAAGATGAGGAATATTTTGAATGTGTTGAGCTTGAAGTGCTTATGGGAGGTCCAGAAGGAGAAGCCCAGTAGGCAAGTGCAGTGTTTGCAGACTGCTGGAGGCTGTGGCCTGGAGAGAGAAATCTGGATGCCTGGAGCACAGAAGAGGAGTTGACACAGAGGGGAGATTAACAAACACAGCCTCTTAATTCAAGAGTGGACCGTCTCTTCAGTTGTCAGGGTGTCTTCTTGTCTTTCTTCTTAGCTGTTTATAGTTTGGCGTTTGGACTGTTACTATGGTTAGACAGAAAACACAGCAAAACCAAACCAAACCAAACCCACGAAAAGCAGTGCTAGCAAAGTGTGCTTTTACTGTTGATCAGCAGATCCATGATGAAGACTAGACCTTTAGAAAAGTATTAGATCCTAGAGTGGGGCCTGGATTACTTGAGAAACTTGCTTTTATCCCAGTGTTCGCTCCCCTCTCAGCCCTCACCATGGACCTTTCAGGCTTTGAGTTTTAAAATGTATTTTATTTTTATTAACCTTCTGTGAATATATGACTGTATTATATCTTGGTTTCTTTCAAAATCAGGGGCTGGTCAGATACTGTTTTTGTTAGGAAAACACATGAATTAGAATATATGGTTTTCTAGAACATTTTACAGGGAAATCTATATTATTTATTTTGCTGCTCGGACGGTCTCTTTTTAGTATGAAATAAATTAGCAAAAGTGGAATTGATGGCCCTTTGCAATATTGAATTGAAGCACAGTTGAGACATTGCCCCAGAAATAAAAGTCCTGTCTGGAGCCTTTTTACACTGGAGCCTGAAACATAGCTATTATTTATTACTGAGAATTAATTTTCCTAGTGATGCAAAGGGCAGGAGTCTTATCGTTGTGGAGGTAATGTTTTTTGTTAGCAGTAGGAAAACAGTGAAGCTCTTAGTCTGTCCTTTAGATTGAAAAAAATGGCATTTAAGTCAAAGATTGCTGAACAGATACGATGGCCCGCTTCCTAGGAGAGACCCTACTATGATCTGTGGACAGAAGAGTATGGACCACTTGCAAACTTTGTTCAGACTCTATTTTGAATAGATCAACTGAAAAAGACATTTTTAAGACAGTGGGAAAAAAATAGAACATAAACTGATTGTACATTCTACTAAGGAATTCTTGGTAATTTTGTAGGATGTGAAATTGATATTGTGCGCATGTTTTGAAACATTTATCAGAGGTACATGCTAACATATTTACAGGTAAAATGATATGATGTCTGGACTGTCTGTAAAAATGATGAGGCAGAAAGCGTTGGAGTGTAGAGAGGCAATCTGATTGGCAGAATGTTGATAGTTGTTGGAGGTGGGTAAATAAGGTTCACCATACTATTCTTACAGCCTGTGTACTTGTGTATATTTCCATTAAAAAAATATAACCCAAGTGCAAGAGGTAACCAAGAAGAAAGCAGGGCTCAAGACCTGTCTCTCCCATTTTCGATACTTATGTGGCATTTGTCACTCTTCCTGCCCGGTGGTGAGAGACAGCCTCTTGGTCTTCCTCACCCAAGGTGACGCCTCTGCAGCTGATCCATGTTTGGGTGATGATGACACTGTCCCACTCAGGGCTTGGCAGTTCTCTGGACAACTGTTCTCTCATCCTCTGTGGAGGCGTTATCCTCTGGCAGAGATGGGAATGTTGAGAACTCCTTGCCTCCTGACATTTTTGTGACTTTTGAAAGAGTAAGATATAGGATGAGAGATGGGGAAGAGTGGTCCATAGTAAGTATGAGCCGTGTTTCTGTATATATATTCCTTGTGATGAATCCTAGGCTCTTTGTTTTGAGTTCAAATTTATGCTTGTTTAATCAGAGCGTTCGTTTTTTCAAACCAAAGTATAGGTCAGTGCTGTGTGTATGTTGTATGTGTTCATCACATGAATACTTTTTGACTTCTCACTAACCTCACAACTGAGTCTCTGCCCTTTATAGGGAGCAGGGCAGCGAAATGAGGTGATTGCAAAGGAAAATGGTTTCCATGAACCAGCTGGACCTGTTTGCTTTTCTGAATTATTCCCAGTGCAGTGGGATGTTAATACGTCTTCTCAGAGGCAGATGGGTTCTTTCCTTTTGATGATCAGCTCCAGTGTTGTTTTGGCATTTACAACTATGCCTTTCCTCTCAGGAACTTCACATGCGTAGAGGAGGGCCCAGAGTTTTCTTGATACCATCTGCTGCTTTGCTTGATCAGATCTAATAAATGAAGCCTTTCAACCTCCCTGAACTGAACTGCACGTTAGCTGCAACGAAAGGGTCCATGATGGCAGAGGATGGTTGTTTTCTGGGGATGTGACAGTATGCTTTTGAGTCTTGTGATGAGGTAGATTGGCCCAGGACTTTCCTGTGTCTTATGCTTTAGCCTAGGACTCTTCATTTGTTCGTTCATCTGTTCATTCATTCATTCATTCACTCCGTGAGTACTCGTATGACCTATTCGGGACCAGTACTGTCTGTACTGGGTGTTGGTTCCCAGGGCTGAGCAGCGCTTCACAGAGTGGGGCTTTCTATTCACTGCAGCAAATTTTGGTTGTGTTGGATCAGGGCTTCATGGACCTGAGGAGCTTATCAGGGTTGTAGAAAATAACAGATTCTTCCTCACTTGCCCTTTCCTGCAAATCCTTTCTTGGCCTCTGTTTGCTCAGGGATTTACCTGTTTGGTGACTTTGGAGGGACCCATGTCCTCCTCCCTTTCTCCTAGAGGACACTGGGTCATTGTGGTCCTGCCTGTGTGAGGAAGGAATGTGCTGGTTACACTGCATGGGGCCACATAGGTAAGGCACCTCTAAATCCTGGGCTCAGTTCATACAGAAAGGCTGCTGACCAGCGGTGAAGCCACATTCAGAATATCACCTTCAAGGTGATAATTTTGGACCTTATATTCTTTTTGGTCTTATTTTTAACTTGGTGCAGAACTAGGGAGAAAGGTATTTTCTGCTGGGGCTCCTTTAACTGTGTACAACATAGGGAAGAAGAAGTCCGTCTTCCAACCTAGCAGCTGTCACCCCAGGCTATAAACCCCTCCAGAAACACTTTACAGACTTGCCTGGAAGTGGGCATATGTACATTTTACATAATGATAGACACTGTTTTCCATGAGCTTTTTCTACTTACTATATGTTGATGGTCCACTTGATGCTTTTAAGTGGCTGTACACAGGATATTAATTTTATAATCACAAAGAATCAACCAGCTTCATTTGAGTCGCACACCCTTATAAACAGTGAAAAACTGTAGGACTCTCTTGCTGGGGGACGTGGTTGGCAGCTGCTTTCCAGGCATTTTCGCAGGGAAGAGACGTGCATCTTGGTCTAAGCAGGCAATAAGACTTGGCTTTTGATGATGGCAAACACACTGGAAATTTACTGTATGTTGACAGACTTTTTTCTGTTATGTAACCAGTGCTGTAAGCTGAATAATAACTAAATGTATCTATAATACAGTTAGAAATAGCTTTTCTGAGGAAATTCCTTGATACAGACATTTAAAAGTTATTTGAAAGTACAGTATAAATGTACATATCTCAAAATTAGATATTTCAGGGAAATCCTAATATAACAACAGTCTTCTGTATTATATTCTGTGTGAAAGTGGCTGAGTCTGGATATAGTTTCATTCCACAACAATTAATGCCATTGAGTATTTTTCCAAGCTATTTTCCTGGGTCATTACTCCTAATCAGACTTAGCTCTTGATAGAAGGTTTATCAGAGTGGTTTTATTACTGACTTAAGTGATATTTTCACCACTAACTAACCCGTAATCGTGGTGTTAGGCAACTTTTCACTGTAAGAATCCAGGCTGTGTTAAATTATGATAGCTCATGTCACCTTAGTTGTTCTTCATCTTAATATCCTTTCCATTCACTTCCTCTGTTTCACTTGGAGACATTACCATATTCTGTTAACTAAACCCAGTGGATACTGTTACTGGTTTTGCTGCTCTGCCGGTTAATTTGCCTTTTGGTTATAAATACTCATAGCGAGGCTGCTGGATTTAGTGTGTGATCAGTCGGGGGCTTCAACCAGAGAGACAGAACCAGTAGGAGACCTATGAAGAGATTTATTGCATGGAACTGGCTTGCTAGACTGCAAGGGTGGCCGGGCAAGCTGGAAACCCACAGGGCAGGCCATTGGGAGGGGAGGCTGGAACTGTAGGGTACAGTGCAGCCTGCTAGCCTCACATGGAATTCCTTTTTCAGAGAAGCCTCAGCTTAGTTTGTAAAGCTTTTCAACTGATCACATCAGGCCCACCCAGGTTATCGAGGTAATTTCCCCTGCCATCTAGTCAATCATGGGCTTTAATCGCATGTAAATACCTCCACAGCTACACCTAGGTTAGTGTTTGATTGAATAGCCATGGACTGAAGGTCAGCCAGGTTGACATCAGAAATGGACCATCGTCTTGTGTTTCTCTGTTACTTACTAGATTTCTCCAGTTGCAGCAGTCAGTCCTCCTACGCACATGCACTTGGCTGTGTATTTAATTTTGCATTTGCCGCTGCTCCCTCTTTTGCAGTTAACTCATAACTTGTAGCCAGGAAGCTTTAGCTCTGCTCCAGTGCCGAATATTCATTCCTTTGGTTTTATGGGAAGTGTGTTTTCTCGTCTGTATTATTTGTCGTATCAGGACAGAACCTTCCTATTGTTTTCTTTATTAGCTAAAGTTACAGATCAGCTTGGCACCCAATCCAGCAGGAGCTTTAGTTCCCAAAGACAGTACTTACAAAGTTGGATGCTGCTTTCTTGGCTGGTGGCTGGTGGCTGTTGTCATTGTTCTTTGTCACCTTCACTTGGGGAAATGCCATATTGGAGGTTTGATAGGACTAAAAGAGAATAAGAGATCTAATTACTTCTCTCTGCTTTGTGCCACACTTTTAGAAGAGTTCTCTTCTGACTCACAGAGGATTCTCTTTGAGCCAGCACCCTTTCATGTAGTTTTCCACAGTTACAAAATTCCTGTGTCATTATCGAAGAGAAACATTTATCAAACTTGATTTTTCACATTAGAAAATGGTAATGCATTATAAAAAAGTTGCTACAAAGTATACTTTGCGAAAGTAGCCCTGTGTTTTGTCTCATTTATTAACTTATAGAAGTTTCTCGTTTCTCTAGAATTTTTTAATTACTTATAGAAAGTTTCCTATCCTTTTTCTGTCCTTTTGTACTCTAAAGAGAGAATGCCAAATTTTAGCCCTAGATAAGAGGGCAAAAAATGTTAATGGGAATCACTAGTTAAAAGGTCTAAGATTTAGCTGAAGCCACTTATCTATGATTAATAGAAATAGGATTTTTTCTTCTTGGTATTTTAAGGTGCAGTACCATGGTAAGATGGAAATAATCTGTCAGTGCAGATTAAAACCTGAATGTTCAGAGGCCCAGAATGTCCAGAGATGGAAAACACTGACCAAGAAGCAGAGTGTGTCGCTCCGCTTCTGACATGGCAAGGGTGTCAAATATAACCTACCGATTTGCAAAGAATTACTGAGTATACAGAAACAAAAATTAAATTAAACAAATCACTTTATCACAGTCCTTGTCCTGACTGCATATTTCCACGTAACAGGTCACTCTAAACTTAGTGGCCTAAGAACAACAACAACAGTACTTGGGTCTCCAGTTTCTCTGGGTCAGGGTTGCAGGAAAGCCTTGGCTGGTTGGTTTCTGGCCTCGTGCAGCTGCAGATAGATGGTCAGGCCTTCTCTTCATGGAGCTCATCGGGGCTACCTGGTAGCCTGGAGGCTGCATAGCAGGTGGGATACAAAGTAGAGGTGGCATTGTCTTTTCTGGTCCAGTCTCACTTCTGCCTTGTTCTCTGGCTGCAGGTAAGGCACCAATCCACCCAGATTCAAGCAGGACGCCATCTCTTGGTAGTGAAATGGCAAGATCCTAGATGAAGTTTGTGGGACAAAAGATACTGAGATGGGCATCTTTGGAAAAAGTAATCTGCACTCTGTCTTTCCTCTGATGAGGAATATTCACATCTCTGCCACGTATAGAATACACTGATACTTCAGGACCATCCAGAAGTCTCATCTTGTTAATGGTGTGAGACATAGAGTGAAGGACCTTGTCATCTAAATCAGTTCTGAGTATTATAAGGCTGCTCAAGAGCAGAACACAGGACCTTGAGTATCATTCTTGATCTGAAGAACCCTACCATATACCTACCTAAAATATCATAGGGATGTGTGTCTTACAGACTTTCCCAAAATGCAGTGATAGAAAGGACTCTGGTCCATGGCAATTCTAGAGGGTCCCAAGTGCATGGTGTCTTTCCTTGACCAGGGCTCTGTTCTCTCCCACTGTTTTCTGTGGCTCTGGTCCCACTGTGCGGGTTCTTGCTTTTACTCTTCACGTCCTTCCTTTTTCATAACAAAGAGCTGGTGTTTGCAGCTTCACAGTCCTTTTAGATTGTTTCTTCTCCACAGATTTGGAGACCTGAAGCCTCCTTTTGACTTTGCACTCTTTCTTTTAGCTTAACCTGCCAATGTGGTTTAAATACATAAAAAGCTTTGGAGTTTTGGTGAGTTTTGTTGTATTTACTCTATTAGAAAAAATCCATGCCAGGCATACCTTATCTACCGTGTCCCAATGAGGTGCTTGTAGCTGGTAGGACAACATCCTTAAGAATCCTAGAAGCCCTTTTATAAAGTAGGGATTCTGCAAGGCAGACTCTTAAGATCCTTCGGTAGCTTTAGGTCTCTGTGAACACAGTGCCCTGCATCTTCTGAAGTCTTAACAAAGGGTCACATGGTTCCACCCTGGGTTTGGTCTTTGCTCTGATGCCATTTCTTGGTTTGAGAATTATTTGATGTCTGGAGAGACTGGAAATAAGAAACAGTTTTATTATTATTATTATTATTATTGGCTTTTCGAGACAGGGTCTGGCTGTGTAGTTCAGGCTCACCTTGAACTCACATGTAGCCCAGGCTGGCTTCGAATTCACAACAATCCTGCCCCAGATTCCCAAGTCCGGAGATACAGATTTGCACCGCTGTGCCTGGCTTAAGTTTTATATTTAATGGTTTGTGCCTTAGCTCATCTCTTTCTGCTCACATTTTATCATAGGCAGAGAGCAGAGTCTAGGTGTCACTTTAAGTATTCTGCTTGGAAATCTCTTTAGCTGGATCATTGAGTTCATTAGGAGCAGTTCTATTTCCCCCTTTACCGTAGATGTCAGCGTCACTGCATAACAAGCGCCCTATTGCTTCCAGTAATGTCTTCCTCCCTTTCCTTTAAGCCCTCACGACAGCCTTCTTAAAACAGCAGTCATTTCATTATCTTGCCGTGTTTGCGTGTGTCAGGAATTTGGAAAGCGCTTGTCCTGACTTCTGTCTCGCTGCTTTCTGTCAGCCTCTGTGGAAGCGAGGCTGACTGCTCTGGGTTCCTGTGGTGGCTGTGGTGTTGGGTCACTCAGTGTCACTTAGGTGTCAGTAGAGACTGAGGCGCTTAACGCACTGATTACTTCCCGCTTGGTTGCCCTCAAGTCCTAGTATATCTTCCGCTCTGTTTTCGAAACCCAAATTTAAACACGGCCCGGGCCGCCTGGGCTGCTCCAGTGCTGTCTTCATTTTTCCATGGTCTGAATTCCAAACACTTCGATGGGGTGTAAAGCAGAAGGTGTGAACTCACAGGCCACATTTGTGCCACCAACGTACATTTTTTTTAGGCTTTTAAAAATGCAGAGCGTTTATTTTTTTTACCACTCATTAGAAACTCATTTTAGAAATCAAGAACATTTACATAAAAACCAAAATTGCCCACTTCTTTAGAAGAACCAGAAGATCTGGCTGCTGACTGTGCAGCTGTCCATCAGTCTGGGTGTCGCTTTGAGTGGGGCAGGCTCTCAGCAGGTCCCCCAAGTCATGGGGTGTCTGCCTTCCCCTCTCACGCTTCTGCTCAGCTCCCGTGGCCTTTGGACTTCTTGTCCGATTGTACAGGGTTCCTTACACAGCTCTTCTGGCCTTGTTTTTAGCCATTTCCTTAAAGCAAATCCTAGGTCCTACTGCCTTGTGATCCGGCCACTTTGTAAGGTAAGGACGACTCCGGAGATTTTACTTTCTCTACGGGTGGAATAACTTTTCTGTCTGCATGTCAAAGGCTTACTAATCCATTAACAGCCACCCTTCCATACTGCCCTGGGTAGCCATCCTCTCTTCTCCAGTCTCACAGGACTGTATCTTTGTTACAGCACCCACATTTTATTTATTTATTTATTATTATTATTATTATTATTATTATTGTCATCTTTTTGAGACAGGGTCTCACTACGCAGTTCAGGCTGGCCTTGAGCTCACTTTGTAGCCCAGGCTGATCCTCCTGCCTCAGCTTCTCAACTGCTGGGATTACAGGCGTGCACCACCGTGCCCAGCCCCCACATTTCACTGAAATTTTTAACTTCACTGTCTCTGGACTGTAAATTACTCTAACGTGTGGTTTTTATTTTCTTCATCTTTGGTCTAGAACTTATTACAAAGATAGGTCAATAAAACTTTGTTGACTAATGAATAAAAAAGTGATTTTTAGCTGGGTGTGCTGGCGCATGCCTATAATCCCAACACTCAGGAGGCTGAGGCAGGAGGATCACTTCAAGTTCCAGACCAGCCTGTGCTACAAAGTGAGTTCAAGGCCAGTGTGAGTTGCAGAGTGAGACTCTGTCTTGAACAAGCAAACAAAGAAAAAACTGATGTTTGGAAGCATCTAGCATGAGCTCTTCACCCTGAAGGAGTATACAATTTGATAGGTTGCCTGTCAAAGGTAAGGCAGGGTAAATAATAGAACGGTTCAGACAGAATTCCAAGTGGGAGGATTGGCAAACGCTTCTTTGACTAGGAGAAAAAAAGATAATTAGAAACTGTGGAAGGGTGGATCAGGCCAAAGAATTTACTTAGTGTATATTTAAAGTGGTAGAGTCAGAAAAGTGTGTAATTCCTTCACAACTGGATTGTAGAGTATCTGAAGGGATATGGTACGGAATAAGTCTTGGAAAGGCAATTTTGAGCTAGAGATGTTGAAAACTCTGGACTCATCCTATGGCGATAGTGAACACCCGTCAGGTTTTTTTGAGTGAGTGCTTGTGTATGCCTGGTGGCAATATGAAGAACAAAATTGGCCAGAGATTGGAGAAGACCAATGAGCCGCTCCTTGTAATAGGAGTGGCAAGAGATCAGTTCTGAAGGGGACCAGCCCGTGCTCTTTTTACTTAAGGAGATAGAATGTGCAGAACAGTACAATGTTTGATAGGTTTGGGTGTGAGGAGGTAAGAAATGTATTAGTAATCATATCACTTGTCATGCCTTGAATGTTTCTTATGTGCAGGAATTGTACTAGGAGCTTTGGGGACTGCACTTCAGCCACCATGGGGGGTGGAGGTGGGCGTGAAGGTGGCAGTGTTGGGGAGGCAGTTGGAGTTCTTGACTTAATATCAGAACGGGGCTGGGCAAGGAAGATGAGCAGATGGGTCGGGGGTAGCAAACCCGAATTTGAGAACTTGATGAGGTACTCGTATCCAACTCAGCACTTGGACAAGACGACTAAGAGACAGTTTTCCAAGGCGATCAGCTTAGGTGAGCGGGGAGGCCACAGAACAGTGTGTTCACTCAGGGCCGCGGGGCAGCTCTGGGAGGGAGGGTGTGTGTGTGTGGAGTTGGACAGGAGGGGCATCCGGCCAGGCCAGGGGACGGGCGTGGGGGGCAGCAGCGGGAGTCAGCTGTGGCCCCAGGCTTGTGTGCTGGCGGGTGAAGTTGGCAGGCAGGACGACTTCAGCTGGAGGGGACAGTGAGGCCAGGCAGCAGGTAGGGGGTGCAGGTGCTCAGAGGGACCCATGCCCGAGTCTGAGCTCTGGTGACAGTAAAACATTTACTGCTAAAACCTTATTGAGTCTCATTTTGTTTGTTAATTTTGATAATTTAGAAGGCTTTTTGTTTGCTTGGCAGTATCTCAACTACATTATAAACAGCAGCCAATTAGAACCATTTTTTTTATACTTCTGATGGATAGAATGCCTGAGCACAGAAGTGAGTGACTCTGTTGATTTCTGCTGTGCCAGTGCGGCTTTGGTGCACTCTCAGATGGGTGAGCCCTGCCTGAGCTCCAGGGTGACCGGGTCTGAGCTGTAGTCAGGCACATGGTGTGTCCACAGGTGGACGGGAGCCCACGTGCAGGATTCCCACCAGGGAAAATCTTTCCAAGGAGATGGGGAAAGTCTATGTCCAGGGAGAAGTTAATGAGGCAGTGGAGGAAGCAGGCGGGTGATTTGGAAGCGGATAGGTGTACCAGACTGAGACAGACTCCACTACACTTTGCTCAGGATTTTCTTTTTTGTCACCTTAATCTCTTGTTCAGCGGTCCGCTGCATCAGATGCCCCAGACCGCCTGCTCACTGTTGGCACCTGCAGACCCCTCCGCCGTGTGGTTTTGGGCCAGGTGGAACTTGATAGGCTGTGCGGAAGCACTCCAGCTCATGTTTACCGAAGCCTCTGCTCTGAGGGTCCCTGCTTGAATGGGTACCAGAGAGCCCTGTTGACTTTCCCTACCGTGCTGTCCCCTCCATCCCCTGCCTGTAGTGTGCCAGCCGTAGCCCAGGCATCTTGTTCAGGGGCCACCAGGACTGACTACTGAGCCACACTGCTCCTTTGCCTGTCTGTCTGAGCCTGTCTTCTCTTGTGAGAATCAGAACTTTGATTCCTTTCTTTAATGGATGTTTATGATGATATTTAGATAATGAGACTATTACTTTCTTTTTTCAAGTATGGAAAAAATGTAACTGCTTAATTGTATTCTGCTTTTAGTCTTGGGAATAACCAGTACTGCAAGTGAAACTTTTTCTTAACCTCACTGTTGCCAACAGTGACTTGAGGAATTTATGGGATTATGAATGCCTCTAAATAGCCCTTAGTAGTGAGTTTCTTTAAAAAGTCCCAACCAAAAATAGAAAATAAACTCACTCTAGTCCCTCTTGACTTTACTAAGTGAGCATATCATTTAATGGACCAGAAGCAAGGTAGTAGGAACTTGGTCTGAATTCTAAGGGTTACTAACCTTCCTTGACATCATCATAGAAGTTGAGGGTGAGAGTAGGCGCTTTTAATACCTTTGGGGGAAGTTTTTACTCTCCACATACTCTGCATTCCTGAAAAGGAAGCCCATTTGTTAAACTGTGTAAAACATAGGCTCCTTGACTCCAAAATAAAAGCTGTTTCTTCTCCCTATAAACTCCTATGAGGGTACAACTTTTTAAAATTGGTTTCTGGTCTCCTCACTAGAAGTCAATGTCACGTAAATACACCGTGAAATCTGAGTTTCTAATTTTGCTACAAGGCTATTCCAGCGAGTGAGGTTAGGGAGGCATTCTCAGATACAAACATCGGTTCTTATTCTTGTTATAGTATATCAGTATTTTAACTTACCTAGATTTTTAAATATTCTTTGTCTTAATTTAGTTGACATTTATACTTGTTTAACCTTTGTTGTACAAAGGCCCATTCCATCATTTCTTTCAATGTCCAGGGTTATAATCGTAGACATTTTGTTTATCTTGCTTTCTTCCAACAAATAAAACTGAGAGAGGGACAGCTACAGTTCTAAAATAAAATGGAACTGAAAGAGGATGGCCATTTTCTTGTTTGTAGCTGGATCCTGCTTGTGGAAACAAAGCCGACAGATCTGGCAAGCAGCGTTGGGGGGGATGTGAGCTAAATTTTAGGATGTAAATCCAGACTGTTTCCAGGAAGGGAGGATTTACTTATTGTAATCTCTTGAAGAATACTAATTCAACAGCAGCTTCAGTTTGTCCAGTTTCAGCGAAGGTGAAATTTTATTGTTTCTGATTTGTGATTTTGTTCATTTTCTCACTTCTTAGTTAACAGTATGTTTTTTCATAGCTATGGCTTTACATTTTTTCTTTTCAATGTAGTCATTAACAAATGCCCCTCACCGTGATTTACTTTGCCAAAAACCATAATTGATGTTATTGTATATGTCCTCAGAAAATTGTTTTGTCTTCCTGTGGTAGCTTTAAGATGAGCAGTCTGTCTGAAATTCCTCAAGTGCATCTCAGCATTTTTCTGTGGTGCTTTGCCAGCATCCATAAGCATCATTCAAATCACTATCATTAGAGTTGGTCTTCGCAGCAACTCAAAATCCAAGTGGAAAAAATACCGGATTGCAAGCACAGCTGGGGTTTTACTAAGTACTGTTTCAAAGGTGAATTTGTTAAAAAATATTTTTGGAGTTGAAAATCTTTTTTAAAAAATACTTTAATTCTTTGTAATTAAGAAAAGCCTTTCACTTGCTTTTAAACTTTCTTCTTTTGAGTTCATCGAGAACAAGTGGTCAGAGTTACCCTTTTTTAATTAGTGCATATTAGATACACAGAGTGATGTGTTTCGTGTTGGTGTATTTGTACATGAATAGAAGAAACTTTGTTTTTCTGCCCATCACTCCTTTTTCTCTTCCTTCCCCCTATCCTTTTCTTTTTCTGTAATAGTCTCCCCTCTACTTTCACATCATCTGTCTATTAACATTAAAGATAATTCTTTTAGATTCTTCCTAGGAGAGCAAACTTGCTATTTGACTTTCGTAATCTGGCTTATTTCACTTAACGTAATGCTCTCCAGGTCCACCCATTTTCCTCCAAATGACACAGCTTCATTACTAATACTCCATCGTATATGTGCATGTGTGTATTTTTAAGTGCACATTTTAAAACATTGTTATGTGTGGATGGGCAGTTTTTATGTTTCCATAGCTTAGCGATTGTGAATTGTGCTGTAATAAACATGGCTCAGCAGACATCTCTGTAATATGCTGACTTTAATTCTTCGGGAAAAATACCAAAGAGTAGTACTGCTGTGTCCAGTGGTAGCCATATTTTCAGTTTTTGAGACTCCCTCCATACTGATTTTCAAAATTGAATTATTAATTGCTAATTTGCATTCCTATCAACAGTGTAGAAGTGTCCTTACCCCCATCCCCAGATCCTCTGTAGCATTTATTGCTTTGTATATACTTCCCGACAACCATTTGGACTGGGGTGAGCCGGAATCTCAGTGTAGTTTTGATTTGTACTAATCAGGGTTACTTGAGGAATTCTACATGACAGTGCCCTGAAATCCAACCCATCCACCGCCACATGTTATGGCTTTGCGTAGTTCCGACATGTATAAATACTTACTTTAAGTTCACATTCTTTGGCATTTCTCTGTGGCTTTATGATGTACCCATGGCATAACTAAATAGTTTCTATCATAGGAAATAGTCTTTCACATCGCAGTCTTCAGTCTTAACAGGGCATTTTTAGACAGCTTCTTTCTAATACTCGTTCAGTGGCACGAGGAGAATGAAAATCCAAAGGCTTTGTGACTTGCTTTGATTTTGCCTTCATAGCTTTATGATCTTGAGCTCCTTTCTAGGCCTTCTCTGTCCCTCCTCTGTAAACTGAAGGGGCTGACTGAGATGGTCTTAAAGGTCCCTTTCCATCACAGTTTCTCTGAATCATGGGACGGTAGCTATTGCTGTTCACTTCATGTTCATCTGCTGCAGTGCTTCATCTAATTATGTCTTAGTACTTTTTAGAAGGCAAATGACTTTGCTGGGAGGCTCAGAGGCTCATTCTCAGGCATCCTGTCCTTTTAAAAGTTTCTTTTCCTCTCCGCAAAGACATTTGGAAAGTATGCTCTGTGGATTATATCTCTACCCTGGCTCAAAAAAAAAAAAAAAAAAAAATTGAGGACGTCTGATTATATCATAAATGCTGACAAGGCAGTGGACGGTCATGCTGTGTTCCTACAATCCCATGCTTGTCAGATTACCGCACAGCGTCTGCGTAGTCTGATGCCATTTTGTTTTGCTCACGTAGGTTGAGCAGAATCCTGGGAACTCAAGCGTGATGTCAGGTTCTGAAAGAAAGTAAGATGGCAGCAGAAGGGTATTAGCTTTGTGGATACAGATTTTAGACAGCTGATGCCTCTAGTCTAGTATGCTTCACTGGACTTCCCGATTCCCTGCCTTGGCTCCATCAGCGGTCAGTTGCTTGTGTGCATTTCCTTAGGCAGTTTTGATGCTGACCACCTACTCTTGTTTGTATAGTAACTGACAGAGTTCACTGAGTAAAGGTGAAAAACGAGCTCAATCCTTCATGTATACCAAATCCTTGTGTATATGGTATTCTTTATTCTTCCGAAGTATTTTGTTCTAGCAGTGCATTTCAAGAACATAGTATTTTTGGGAAGAGGGTGAGTGAGTGTGAGAGTCGGGAGATTGTGTAGTGGTTTTGGGTTTTAATATCTAGTTCTCCCAGAGTAGAGGATCACTGAGGTTGTTTTCAGGGTAGAGCGGCCCATGTAATGCAAGTAGCTGCACTGGAGAGTGCTGTGTATGTCTGCTAGTGAAGGATGGTGTGTGCTTCTTTTTATTCAGGTGAGGCGAGTTCCAGGGTCAAGTGGTCACCTTCATAAAACTGAAGACGGTGACTGGGAGTGGAGTGATGATGAGCTTGATGAGAAAAGTGAAGAGGGGAAAGCAGCTGCTTCTCAGGAAAAGGTAAATAATGACACTGGTGACACTTAGCTGACCTGTATACATTGTATTTCTGTGATAGTTTCTTTTTGGATATATGTAGTAATGGGTTCTGTAATTGTTTTACAGTCAAGAAGAGTAAAAGAAGAAAATCCAGAGGTAAGTAGAGTTTATTTATTTACCCACTCATCTGCTGCTTCTGTCCCACCTTGCGGTATCTGGTCCCTTTGGGAGAGACACCATGAAGTCACAGAGAGTAGAAAACAAAGGGAAGACAGATACATAGATGTTGTAGATCCAGATTCTGTCCGAGTTACTGTACTCCCCGAGTCCCAGCTTTCCTGTCTGTCAGATGGGATGACCCTACCACTGACAGTGAGGCTCGATGAAATCCCCTGTGTGAAGCACTCAGTGGGGTCCTTGCCACCAACTCCATAATGATACTTTTATCTTTTAGTATTATTCTCATTTAGAAAACATCAGTGAGCATACAGTCCAAATTCTTTAGGTTTTAAAATTTATAATAAAGCAGATACTCAGATAAGTACACATTCTAGATTGAAGTTAGCTTGATTTTTAAATTTATAGGGAAACTTGGTAGTCAAGAAGGACTCTTTTATTTTATTTTATTTTATTTTTTTATTTTAGAAATAAAAGGAGGAAAATACTAACAGATCGACAACGTTTTACAAAATAGCAAAGGATCAGTACAGACATTACAGAGTTACAAACAGAGTGGTAGGGAATTAACAATGCTTATTGTATTACATATTGATATCTTCAATGTAGTTTCTCATGAAAACACATATAGACATATAAAGCTAATCAACCAATGCCTCACTGACAGTTTCTTTCAGCAAGGAAATACAGGACAGTAGAACACCTGTGTTAACTATCCTGCATATACATATAAGAAGGACTCTTTTAATAAAGGCTTCTCTTTGAGAACTAGTCATCTTCTGATTAAGAGACTAGTTGTGGTTTCCTTCCTCCGTGTGATTAATTACCCGGATGCCTTCACGCCTGGTGATGACTATAGCTCACTAATTCTCCTAGAGGAGATTTAAGCACATTTAAATAGCTCCAGATATGTTACAAATTCAGCAGTTAATGTGTATCTTGATAAATTCTCATCATAAAAATGCAAAACTCTGGGCTTCAAATAAAATCCATCCCAACTCTTTTTAAAAATTAGCAGACCTTTCCTTTTGGTTGAATGGAGTAAATCTGGTGGTGGGGTTGTAGGTGGCATTGGAGGAACGAGCCTTTGAAGAGGCGGGCTGCAGAGCAGCAAGCCTGTCTCTTTTCCTTGAGGCATTCTCTCTTCATCTTTCTTGCCACATCGGTGGGCCCTTTCCTCCCATTTTGGGGGCTGCACTCCTTCCAGCTGTAGTTCTTCCGTTTCCTCTTCCAGCATCACATGTAAGCTTAGGTCAGGGATGCTGTTGTCTTCCAGAACAGGACATTTTAGCTTCGCAGACGTGCTAGGTGTTTAGAATGATCTTAACCAGGTGTCATGAACTCTACCCTCTCTGCCCACTGTCCCCTTTGATCTGCTTCTGGTCCTGTGTTGGTGTATACTTAAGGAAGCATGTGAATATGCTTCTTGTTTCTGAAGGGATTCATGTGTTTGCATGTAGACATTCCCACCAGAGTTGAGGGATTACCTGTTCTGCCCGCTTTTCCACAGCTTCTCAGGCCAGGCCAGTGTTCTGATGCTTTCCTTTTGGCAGGGCTGGCATTTCAGTATCCTGAGCTGTGTTACCAGAGGCCTACAAAGATGGTTTCTGTGACCTTTCAGCTTTTAATTAAATCACTCTGATTTTCCTACCAGTCCAAACTGCTTCTTAGAAGCAAAGTGTAATAAGTTTCATTTATCTCTTATAAAAGAAATTAAAAATTGTTAAATGTGTAAATATTCAGTAAATATATATCATGGGCCTACTGTATGAGCTGTTTTAGGAGTGGGGGATGGATCAGTAAGAATAATAGAAAAATCCCTGTCCTTCTAGAGTTTGCATTCTAATTGGAGAAAAGTAAATTATATGATTTGCTACAGGGGCATGTGAGCAGTAGAAAAACAAAAAAGCAAAAAACAGAAGGGATTGCAGGTGCAGGGAATGTGATGGGAGTTTGCAATTCTTAGATAAGTTGGTTAGGCAGATCTTACTGAGAAGGAACATAAAGGTTAAAAAAACCACAGGAGAATTAAAATGAATAAAAACTGAAAGTCCGTTTTTATTCAGCTGCCCACTTTGCTCCTGTGGCTGCCGTTTCTTTCCACAGAGGTTGTTTACATTGTTTTCTTCCAGACCTTTTTCTGTTCATTCCCACGTAAGGATGCATGTACATACATCTACCATATCATTTTAAAACATGAATGAAATGTAAAAACTGTACATTTTTGTAACTTACCTTATCATTTAAAAATCTCTCATGTTAAATATTATAGATCTGCCCTGTTATTTTTAGTTGCTTCGCAGTATTACATTGAATGGATAGAAATGGTTATTTAACCGTTTCTTTCTTGGCAGTCATAGAGAGTGCTTGGGACAAACATCGTTCCATTAATTTCCTTGTGTATGCACTAAGGAGCACACACGCAAATACAGTACAGTGTAGATATTTAAAATTATGATTGCCGAAGTGTCTGCTGATTTCCATTTTCGTAGCTACTATCAATAACAGTACCAATTATATGGCCTCTGACAATGTACCTTATACCTTTAAACATATTTGAAAGCGAAAATGTTTATCTGTGCCAAAGTATATTAGTATATTCAAATGCCAGAGTATTTCTATTTTGGTAAGCTTTTCAATACACTTGTCATTTAAATACCAGCTTAGTTATTTTTTAATGTAAGCCACCGGAAGACTGAGGTGGTATTTATTTGTGTTTGTGTTCCCTTTGCATCTAGTGGGCACAGATATATGTTTGTTATTAACACGAATATCCATGCGCTAAAATGAAAACATGAAATGAGTGCATAGGATAGGTATGAAGTAGTTATGAGATGGTTGTAAGTGTGGATAACGATTAGAAGATATTATAATTGAAGTGTCAGAAAAAATAGCTGTAGTAGTACCATGTGTAGACCAAGTAAGGTGCTGTAGTAAATGCGGGTATTTTAGAGGTGCTTAGCTCCTGAAGGGCTATTTGGCCTCCTAGGCAGTCTAAGACAGTGTATCTCGGCGTTACTTGAAGCAGATGGAGAAAGCTAGAATGGGATGTGTGTTGGAGGGGCCTGGGGAGATATGCTTCGTCCTGGGCTGTGTCTGGAAGTTCTCCTACATCCAAGAGAATTTCTAGTGTAAACTGTAAGGTTTCAGAGTTAGACCATTTATTTTGAGATTCATATCTAGGCACATTGAAAAATTGGTCTTGTGTTCCTAATCTGATATTTTAGAAATAACTTTACAAGCCATTAGTCACTCAGGAGTAATTAATAATCTGTCACAAGTAAATAATCCATCCTCCTTTTATTTATCATCTTACTACACTTGGATGTTAGAAGCTTTTGGAGACTACAGTTTAATAATACTGATATTAATAATAACTAATTGATGAAATATTTAACTGTGCCTGATCCACATGGAACTTTGTTAAACACTATGGGAATTATACAAAAAGAGATGCTAGCCTGCTCTTTGGAAGCTTTTTATCTCTCTGGAAGGGGGAATTGCAAGGCTTCCTTGGGTAGTGTTTCCTAGTTTATATATCTTACCTAAAACTATTATCCCATTATTGATCTTCTTTTGACCAACAATTTTGGAATTTTTTGGTTTTTTGGGGGGCTTGGAATTGAACTCGGGACCTCATGCTTGCCAGGCAGGCGCGATTCCGCTGAGCTGTATTCCCAGCCCCTACTTTTAGAATTTTTGACCAATGGCTTTTGTGAGCCTCTGAGATAATATGTACTTGGTTTATGACTCTGTCAGTTTTGCATTATACTCTAGTTTCCTATATAAAATGTGAAACTGCCTCTGTCCTTAAATGTAATTTTTTTTGAGGGGGGTCTCATTACCCAAAGAGGATGTTCACTAGGAAATCTGTTAAAGCAGTGTTCTTTTTTACTGCAGCACCTGAGTTAGGTGACATGGAAATAAAGGATTCACAGCCCTGGCTCCACATCTGAGAAAAGTGAAAGCTTTAAAAATGTGGGTACTAGATTCAGACACACAGATTCTGATTTGGAATTTGCAGTGATGTCCAGGAAACTGATTTTTTAAAGACGGCTCACATGATTCTGATTTGTGGCTAGGATCCAGGACTACTGACTAGGAAAACTGCACAGATCACACTGAAGGCAGAAGTAGAGTGGAATCCAGGAAGACTGTGTGCTCGCAGTTCCTGAAAATTTTGTTGTAAATACCTACCTCTCAGAAATGAGGCAGGAAGTGGGGGCGGGACGGAGAGGGGAGAGAGAAGGAGAAAGAAAATACATTTTAGAAATACCTTGGAAGAGGAAAAGCTGCCCATATTTAACCTAAGTATAATGCAGTCGGGAGAAAGATTCTTGGCTGAAGCCACATGGGACCCCAAGAGGTGTACTGAAAAGATTTTCTTGTGAAGAGTCTAGTATAGGTTAACTGTGAAAAACCTTTGTGTTCCTAGTCATTTTGTGTGGATTTAGATTGAGTTAATTTTACTAGAGGTTAGACACAATGTGAAGGTAAAATTTATTGCTTTTATTATTCACTGCTATTGCCTGATGGTTTTTAGACTACCATTAGTTTTTAAAAATTATTTCCAATGAAAACTTTTTTTCCAGATGCCTTCCACAGTATACATGCTTATTTTACACCTATATGTGGGTGGAGAGAAAGATTTGATCTCTCCCTTTAAATTCATTACAGTCAGCCTTAGTCATCCCAGACAGCTTTAACTGGGTATTTTGAACATTAAAGGTATTCTTCGTACAGGTGAATGGCCCTCTCAGTAATGGTGATGAGAGTTAGATTTATGATCAGAAAGCTGCTATATTTCTGAAAGTCAACTTTTAATTTTATATTAATTCTGTATTTATAGAAATGTTGCAGAGTTCAGAGTCCCTGTATGCACTCACCTGCCTTTTCCCATTTTTAATCTCTTAGTATAATTCTGGTAAATTTATCACAGCTCAGAAACCAGTATTGCTACATTACTGTCAAGTATGTAAACCCTGGAATTTATTCAGGTTTCATTGGTTTATTCACTGACATCCTTTCTCTGTTCCAGGATTTCAGTACAGGGTAATACATTGCAGTTAGCCACAGTATTTCTTAAAAATAGAAAAATGAGGTTAGGCACAGCGCAATGTAAAGTTGGAAAGCAAGCATCTCTTCCTTCTGCCCATTCTGTGATATTTTCCCTTCTTTTGCTGTGCCCCAGATCCATCTCCAGAGTGGTGTCCTACATTAATTTATTTTTCTTTTCCTTTCCTGTTCTATCAAAACATGCATTCTTTCAAATCCATCTTTATAATGAACTATGTAAAAGGAAAAAAATCTGATAAATTTCTCTGTACGGTTGATAAGTGACAGTTGCTGTATGCAAGCTTTTTGTATGTTTTTAGTGAAAAAGACTATACCTAAAGGCCATGCCTGGTCCCACAGAATGCATCCATAGTGATGGCACTTGGGGGCTGCACTTGTCACTCACGGAAGAGGTTTTGTACGGTGACCTCCCTTTCGAGCACGCGCGTGCACCTCTGGTGTTTCTGAGGACTCCTCTGTGTTTTTCTCCAGCGGGGCCCCTACACAGTGAGGTAGGGGTGCATGTGCAGTGCCCCTCCCCTGTCTGGTTGACAGGTGTCGGCCCATGGTGAGCGAACAGGGCAGGAGTTGCCTCCTCCCCACCCGCAAGGGAAAGAGACGCTGTGTCCCCTAAGTAAGTACCACTAAGGCTTTTTAGGTTACTGTTGCTCTTAGACTAAAGATAGGATATGCTGTAAGTCTTGCTGCAGTCTTTGGTTGTGTCACAAACCTCAGTTCAGACTGTCAAATCAACCTGAACCTTTCATCTCTGGAAGTCATTTGGATAGGCCTTGGCCCACTGTCTGGTTAAAAAGGTTATTTGTTCATCTAACACAGTCATTTTTTTCCCCTCATTTTTCTCCAATAATTTATTACAATTTTTTTTTGCCTTTCGAGACAGGGTCTCACTATGTATTCCAGTCTGGCTCTGAACTCACTATGTAGCCCAGCTTGGCTTGGTACTTGCAGTGACCTTCCTACCCCAGCCTCCTGTTTGCTGGAAATATAGGTACCATTATGCCCAGCAAAACTTCTTGCACATATGGCAACATTAAAACACTTTATAGCAAACACCATATACCTACCATCAGGACCCTATAGTGATTACATCTGCTGTGTCACTTCCAGATCCATCTCTTCATGCATCTGTCCACCTTAGCTTTTTGACCCATTACAAAGTGAAGACATCATTACACTTATCCATACTAACTTAGCACTAACGTAGTCATTTTTGAGGGGACACAGAGTAACAATTTTATTCTCTTGAGCTTTAGAAACTCTTGCCACAAAAAAATTTCTGATGATTTCTGTGGTAGAATTGGTAGTAAGTTAGAAATAGGAGATTCTTTCCATTGGTTTTCGTTGCTGTTTCTCTTTGAGTTTTTTTGCTTTCAAGTTTTACTCTAGGGTAGAGTTCACAAAAGTAGGGCTTGAGGCAAAACTAATTTGGGTATCACCTTAGGATCAAAATTTGGACTCTGACAGAGAAATATAACCTACCACTTGGCATTTCTGTTTTTTAGAAACCACTTATTCTTACACATTTTTGAAATGCAGTGAATAATTAGTCAAAGTAATGATTTAAGACACAAGTTTTACTGACCACGACTTCCTTTCATTAAGGGTCTCTCAACGTTAGATGAAATCATGCAACAAAAAAGTTACCATTTTGAAATATCACATAGTCCATGCCTTTTTACACTTTAGGTGAGTGGCTTTCTAAGTTTGTAGGTCACCCTGAAAACTTGCTAAAGATATGGATTCTTCACATCTTCACAAAATTCTGAACCATAGGCCAGGAGGCCCAGAAGTCTATAGCACATGTCCTAGGTGATTCCATTCCAGATAGTCAGAAGCGTTTGGGCTATACTACTTTAACATCTTCTGAAAGTTATTGTTGCTAGTAGCTAGAATATAGCATAACCATAGTGACCATGGTGTCCTCCTTTGGCTTCCTTGGGTACTCTAATGGTGGTTCTCTTAACAGATCTCGGTGAATGCCAGCAGTATCCCCGAGCAAATACAGTCCCTCTCTGTGCACGACTCTCAGGTATGTCCCTCTGCCAGTCATTGCCCTTTGAGGTACTTTGTGGGTAGACCCTTAAAATACCCAATATTTTAGATAGCTAGGAAATTTTAGGGTAGCATTTCCAAATCAGGAGCTTATAAACTTTCTCTTTAAGTACATATGGAAAAGAAGGTTACTGTTAGTGTTGACCATCCTTTGCAAGATCTCCAGCCTTTAAATGATAGGTTCAAGAGCAAGTGTAGATTTACAAGACTGCTTCTGAAATTGCTTGTACAGTGGAAAATAAGCAATGGGGGAAAAGTGACTCATTATTCTATTATATTCCAGGCACAAAATCTTGTGGTTAATTGATACCCTTCTTTTCACTCCTGCTTGGATTTCTGTCACTTCTTTTTATAATTCTTTTACCGTTAAATTTTATGGACCAATTCATCTCTACAACTTGCCTTGTAAAAATAATAGTCCAGTGACTGAGAAATGCATTTATAATGCATAATTATGAAAGGTATATGACAGAAGACCTGTGCTGTGAGTCATACTGGGTGGTGATAAAAGATTCTGTGCAATCCCAGGAGGAAATACGGACATAGAGCCATAGTGCAGGTCCACATTCTAGTTTTGCTATATAATTAGTAGGCAAGCTTCTTTGTTCTCAAAGTGATTATACTATATATAATGCATCACCAGCCCCAGAATCACACATTTTTTTCTAAATCTGTATATTCCATATAAATTTATGTGTACTTTACCTGCTCTGCTTTATCAAACAGCTGTAGATGTGATGATGGAGATGGTTAGAGAGATGGCTGCAGGAGGCCTGTTTGAGGTTTTGTTTTTATTTGATAGCCAAGGAGGAAAAGACTTGCAGGGGTTAAGTAGTTTATGCAAGGTTATTCCACTGGTCAAAGGCAGAATTGAAATTCAGGTTAGACGAACTGTAGGGATAAGCTGAGAGACAGAAGGCAAGTGAGGAGTGATTACGGGTCAGAAAGTAAAGAGAATAAAGGAAACGGAAAAGAGATCAGGATAACTAGTATTATTTAACATTTCATAGTTTATGGCTCACTTTCATATATTCTCTTCCCAACTATTTTTAGAGGTAGGAGTTCGTCCTATTTTGTAAATGAAAAAATAGGGTCAGAGAATGACTTATCTGTGGTCCCAAGCTGCTTAATCTTGGCCTCCTCCATCAGGGAGGTCCACGCATGTCCAGGCATTCGGGGCTGTGCTGTAGAGGCAGTCGTGGTTGACAGTCTGTATTTGAGGCAATGGGCAGTAGGTGACGAAGGTGGGAAGAATGCATGGTTGTGTGACCACTGGCTTCTGGCTTCCTGTGCACCGTAAGGGTTAAGGTGCCTTGGCCTTGTGCATGAGTGAGGCCCGGGGGTGGCAGTTGTAAGGTGCTGCTTTAGATGGCTGTCCTTCCTTTGGACTTCCTGCAGCTAATACCAGTTCTTTACAGTGTCCATTGTACGACTGAAGCTTTCTGTAAAAAACATTAATATCTACAATTAGGGTGGGAATTAGGCATTATTCTGAGGTGCTTTGAGGCCAAATCAGACCTGCAGGTGTAAAGTGCTAGTTTTGGAATTTCCAGAAATGAACTGTGATTTTATTCATCCGTTCCCCGATAAAGTTTACAGCAGTGTTTTCTGTTGTTTTAAAGGGCCAACCCAATGCTAGTGAAGGCTACAGGGAAGCTTCTTGTGCTGTGAACCTCGTCTTAAGATTAAGGTAAACAATGCTGTTGTTTGTTTTGTGTCATTTTTCCGTAGTGTAATATTCTGATCTCCTTCATTAACTTTTCACAATATTAGCATAAAATAAAATTGTTAACTTATTTGATTTCCCCAAACAACCAGTGAATGCCATATTCCCAGAACTAATTGTGCTCTTTTAATTGCTTGCTAAAGAAAAATAAGAAAGAAAAGCACCATATGAAAGTGTCTGCAGGCTTAGTGTACCCTTCATTAAGACTTTTTTTCTTGCCTTTCTTTTCTTTTCTTTTTTTTTTAACAATGTAAGATCACAGTAAGAGATTTTTAATGAGCTTTTTTTTTTTTTTGCACTCCAGCAGTCAGTCTCTGACAGAAATAAACCATGCTTGTACTACAAGTTGCCTGTTCAGAACATTTTTCAGTGGCAGGTTTGATCAGCCACTGTGGAGAAGTGACAGATATATTTTGAAAGAACCTTCATTCTTCTAGGAAATGGATACAAATATGGTGTCTGACAGTTGATAGCCTACTGAATGAAAGCTGTTTCTGTTTTAAGAATTTTTTAATTTAAAGGCTAGTCTTTGTGGATACTCAATTTGGTAACACAGGAGAAAAGAAAAATGTTTAAATATAATCATTAGCAGCTTAATTTACCAGGTCAGTCAGAATTCTGTGACAGTTTTAAGTATTTTAAAAGAAGTTATATATATTCTCCTTCTGGCATTATATAGAATAAAACTCACGCGTCTGAGGCACATGTTCAGAGCTGGGGCTGCTAAACCTGGGCCCATCCTCAAGGTTAGTTTCCAGCCCTCTGAGTTATCATAGCCCGTCAGGACCGATGACCGTCACCATAATCATCCCCTGCTTCTGATGGTCATTTAGAGTCTGCAGTGCATTTTCACAGATTTAACAGGGGAGCCTCACAGGAACCTCGGTGTGGTTTAATTCATAATTACTCTCCCAGCTAAAAAATGAAACTTTTCCAAGACTTTTCCCCTTATTCTTGAAGTAGCCTTGGTTATTATTCACAGTTAATGAACTTAGCTATTTCCAAAGAATAAAGTAGTCCGTTCTCTTTTTGTTTTATTTTTGGAACCAGATGCTTCTAGCGTTTTTTTTTTTTAATTTGTTCAGTGTATTCATTCATTCAGCCAGTGTTTGCGAGGGACCTGCTCTGTCCCAGGGGCTCTGTGCCAGGGCCAGTGTTTGTCACTGGTGTACCGGGAGGGGCACGTATTGTGCAGTGTGGGCAGTGACCTTTAGAGCCTATTAATCCAGCCTTCTGCTTTATATATGCAGCAACCATTTCTTTAGCATTCCTCCTGGATTTCACCTGGCTTCGGAGCACACATACCAGCCTGCTTTTTCTCTGTGGTTGCCTCTTTCACACTGAAAAGCTTTGTTGATTCTTCCTGCTTCTGAAATTCAGCCAGCCTTCTTATTCTGGACTCCTACGGGCTTTAATTCTGCCCTTCCAAGCACGTCTCAGGCTCTCTTGATAAAAATCAAGGCGTATTCCTAAGCCTTACCTCCAAATAGTTTTTTGATCCAGATACTAGAACAATGTAATGCAAATATATTCTTTCATTTTTCTAAGAGCCATTTGTATATTTACAGAGCTTATTCCTGCCTTTTTCTAGGAAGGAAAAATGCTACAAATATCCTTAGCCTTACTCTTATAGTTTGTCTATTCTTGCAATTCTGGTTGGTCACTTGTTGTAATATTTTGTCTGTGCCTGCTGAAGTTAGATTTTCTGTCGTGGGCCTAGGGTGTCACATTTTTGTGCGTGTGGCTCAGATCACTAGTCCTGCAAGATGCTCCATGAGGAAAGTGCTCTATGTTGAAACACGAAGAAACAATTCACACTGCTCATCTGTCTGTCTATAGTGTATGCCAGAGGTGTTGAACCTATGGCACATGTGCCACAGTGGGCTATCGGTATTACTGAAAGCTCGGAAAGGTTTGCCATCGCTGATGCTAGCATTTGAGTGTATGTGTGTGCACGTACGCATATGGATCTTTTTTGGAAACTGAGGAAGATTAAATATATTAAATACTCAAGAAATTCTGCAGGAAAGGAATTTTTAAACTTTTTTAATCTAAATCCTATCGACCTCAGAGCTCTTTTCATGCAATTATTTGCCAGTTTTAACCTTGTACCTTTTGAATTGCAGAACCCATGTTTAAATACGGGATTCCAGATGTTGTCTGAGCAGGCAAGATAATAGGAAAGTTATGTGACTTGTTTTCTTTTTTTTTTTTGCAGTTCATACTCTGTATTTTTTGTTTGAATCAGCACATCATGTTTTCATTGTCTTCTAAAATATCCAGGCACTTGGGTGACAAGTCAGTATGACTCAGCAGCAACTAAAAGAGCTGATTTTGTTTTTCCTGAGTCCATTTCTGAACTGCAACTCATGTTTTAAAACTTGAGGTGTGACTTATTTACCACTGTAATTAAAGACCTGTTGGTTTTGATTCATTTCTTATCCACTATATATTTCAATTATTGTCAATGTGTCATATTATTTATAGTGCTTGGACAAGTGTCACTTTCTAATTTGATAAAACCTGCTCTCTAATCTTCACCTGAAACATGGATTAATGTGTTCATTGGTGTGAAGGAGGACAGTCTTCCGGCATTTGTTAGAAACCGCTCACCTAAATGTTTTATTTTGTAATTGACACATATAGATTGTACATATTTAAGGGGTACAGTTGATATTTTGAATCATGAGTGTAGTACAGAATAATCAAATTAGGGTAATTAGCATTTCTATCATCTGAAACATCATTTTTTTCTGTTGGGAACATTCAAAATCCTCTCTTCTAAATATTTAGAAATATGTAATGTAACTGTAAAACTATATTCACCCTATTGTGTTATAAAACACTGGAACTTATTCTTCCTAACTATATTTTGAGATTTATTATCCAGTCTCTCTCTGCCTCGCTCCCTCTCTCTCTCCTCACTCCTTCCCCTCCACTCCCTTTCTCCCCTCTCCCCTGTCCCCTACCTTTCCTACCCTCTTTTTGTACTCTGTACTTCCATGAGACCTACTTTTTTAACTTCTACATTTTCAGTGAGATCATGTGGTACTTGCTTTTCTGTATTTGGTGTATTTCACTAAATGTAATGATCTCTAGTTCTATCCGTAGTGCTTCAAATGCAGGATTTCATTACTTTTATCACTGAAATAGTACTCCATTGTGTGTGTATATGTACCCTGTTTTCTTTATCTATACCTACTGGCCACTTTAGCATTAGCTACTGGACACTTAGGTTGTTTGCATCTCTTTTATTTTGAAATATGTTGCACTAAATATGAGAGTGCCAGTCTCTTACATGTACGTATTTCCTTTCTTTGGATACATACCCAGTAGTGAAACTGCTGAAGTATGGTACTTCTTTTTTCAATTTCTTTGAGGAACCACAATACTGTTTTCCATAATAATTGTACTAACTGACATCCCACCAGCAGTGCGTCGGTGTTCACTTTCCTACATGCCCTCACCAGCCCTGGATATCTTTTGTCTGTGTGGTGATAGCCATTTTAACGAGGGTTAGGTGATGATATGTCATTGTAGTCTTGATGACCATTTCCCTAGTGGTTAGTAATGTTGGAAGTGATATCCTTGTTCTTCAGTTTCAATAATAGCCTTAGAAAGTTGAGTTGTTATATATTTGTGATCATGCTGTGATAAAATAAATGGAAACATTTCATCCTTTCTACATTTATTGAGCACCTACTATGTGCATGCATGCAGTACTGTTCTAGGTTCTATGATATAGCTATGGCAATTGGAAAAGACAAATTTCTTGCCCTCAAGAAGCTTACATTATAAGCGAGAGAGAAAAATCTCAGATATTCACATTTTATATATCAAGTCCTCTGAAACAAACACTATGCCAGTGGGGGACAGAAAGTGAGGGAAATGTTCTACATTATAGAAGTTATATTAGTTTTTTGTTGCTGCGTAAAAAGTTACCACAAACTTAGTGACTTAAATCAGCACCCACCTCTTATCTCACATTGTCTCCAGGTCAGCAGTGTGGGCACAGCTTAGCGGGGCTCCTGGCTTATCGTCTCAGCAGACTGAGATGTAGGCACACTCTGCTGGAGCTTGAGATCCTCTTCCAAGTTCACTTGGGTGGTGGCAAAATTTAGCTCTTCACAGTTGTAGCCTGAGGCCCTCAGTTCCTCCAGCCAGCCGGCCCTCCTAGACAGTTCCACAGGCCAGCTCATTACGGGGACAGCAGGCGTCTTGGCCTTATCTTTCTGTTAAAGTTGTTTGTTTTTAAAAGTAGTCTCACCTAACATATGTTCCCTTTTGTTTAACTCAAAAGTAAATGATTTAGAACCTTACTTGCATTTGCAAATTCCCTTTACCTTTGTCCTGTAATACAATTTAATCCCAAGAGTGACATCTCCTGTTTCTAAGTTCTGTGCCTACTCCAGGGGGGAGCATTATGCAAGGCACGCACACCCGGAACAGGACTCTTAGAGTGGTCCTAGAGTTCTCCCTGCGGTAGAAGGGCTGTCTAAATAAAGCGATGCTGGAGCGCATGGACCCTGATGGAATGAGGATCCAGCCATGAGGCAGGGCAAGCAGCAGTACCAGTGGTTCTTTTCAGGAAACATAAGCGATTCTAAAAATAGCCAGGAAACCAGTGTAGGCAGAGTGGGAAGGGATAAGGTCAGAGATGCGATGCAAGGGCCTAATCATGTGGGACTCTGCAGCTTGTGAAGACTTCGGGTTTTCACGGTTAGAGGGTGGGAAGTCATTGGAGGCTGGTCAATAGAAGAGTGGTAGGATATGAGTTAAATCTTAAAACGAGCACAACATTTGCTCTGTAGAGAATGTGGAAACCATACACAGTGGCGGGGGGAGTCCTTGATAAATGACTGCAGTGACTCTGAGTGATGATGGCTTTGGCATTAGATTGGGGACCAGTGGGGATGGTAAACAATTATTGCATCAGGGAGCAAAAATTAAACTTTAGTCAAGGTTTTGGACTGAAAATATGGATTAATGGATTACTATTCTTGAGATGGGCAAGAAAGAAAGGGGTACAGAATAGAATCAAGGATTTCACTTTGGTCATGTTGGGTGGGAGCCATTTCTGTGGAGATGTCAAGTAGGCATTTGGATGCATGGTTTCAAAGATATCTGAGCTCGACACCTAAATTTGAGAACTGTTAGTGAGTATGGCGTTCAGTGCTGGGAGATTAGACGCCTCATGGAGGGAGGGAGGGAGTGAAGGTAGGGCAGAGGGCTGGTACCCATGTGAGGAAGGGGCTGGGAGGGCTGGCCCTGTAAAGTTTCTTGTTGTTCCACCCTTGCTGGGTGGAAGAAATATTACCAGAATGGAGGGTGGAAAAGCTGCATTGAATGCTGTTAATCGGCACACATGACAAAACCTTGCCATTGTATTTGGCAAAGTGGAATGTATCCTTGATCTTGGCGAAAATGCTTTCAGCGGCACAATAGGGGCAAAAGACTGATGATCAAACAGAGTTTAAGACAATATAGTGGAACATTTAGTAATAAGGATACATGTTGGTCCAGATAGCTCTTGGTAGGAATTCCTGGTACAAGATGAGGGGGAATAGTGATAGCTCAATGAAAATTTATGGTACAACAAAATTTTTTAAAAAGCATGTTTATAAGTTAGTGAGAATCAACCAGTAGAAAAGGAAAAATGAGATGAGAGAGGGCAGTGCAAGATTGGTGTTTGTAAATGGGTGAGCAGCGGGAGCCAGGCGCCCACGTAGATGTCAGCCTAGCGGAGCGGGTGAGAGTTTCGTGTGGTGAGCACTGCAGCCACCAAGGGGAAGCGGGCAGAGGATGCAGGATAGAGGTGGGAGGACACTGGTAGATTGAGGGTAGGGTGTGGAGGTCTTCTTCTGTTGTTTCTGTTTTCTCAGTAACATAAAGGTGTTGTCATTTGACAGTAAGGAAAGAAAAGAACTCATGGAATTTTGAGAAAAGAGGAAAATATGTATGTGGGAGGCAAGAAGGTAAACTTACAGGGAAGTGTAGTGAGATTAACAGTGAGTACTTAAGGTTCCCTGAAGGGTCCTTGAAGTGGACATTGTCTTAATGTCCCAGAGTGTGTACGTGTACCTGTGATTATAACATAAGTGGAAATACATTTTTAGATATTTGTAATGATTCTGTGAGCCCCAGTTTTAGGGACAGTGTTTAAGAAATGAATATGGGTTATAGAATTGCCATCCAAACAGTCTCTCCTGTGCAGGGTGGCAGTCACCATCAGTATCCCTTATGGGCACAGCTTCCTTCCCTTACAACCTTCAAACCCATGAGCTCTTTGAGAACCAAACACCTGCCATCCAGTGTTGATCCCGGCCATGCAATTTCTGCACACTCTGCCTCTCCATCTGAAATTTACTCTAGATCTTTCAATCACTTCTGTACTCAAACAGCTGTCTGCTGCTCTAGCCTGTGTGATGGGAAGCTGGAAGGCTATTCTCGGCCAGGTTACAGATTTAAAACAAACCCAGGCCCTTCCGGGTAGCATTGGCTTTCAGTTCTATTACCATGTTAAGGTTCTGCTGTATCTGTGTGCATATTTATGTACACACACATACTCATTACTGTGTTCGTTAGCTCTTGTCACTGTGACAGAAGACCTGAGGCAAGCATTTTAAGGGAGAGAAGGTTTATTTTGGCTCATGGCTTCACAGATTTCAGCTTATGGTTAGTGGGCTCTATTGTTTTGAGGCCTGGGGTCAGGCAGGAACATCATGGTAGAAGGGCATGGCATGGCAGAGAAAGTCCGCTCACGTCGTGGTAGCCAGGAAGCAAAGAGACAAAGAAAGACCCAAAGAGGAAGGAAGGAACTGGGCACAAGATATAGTCCCGAAGGTCATATTCCTGTGACTCACTCAAAGTCTTTGTCACCTTCCAGTAATGCCATGAAATTATAAATCCATCAGTGGATTAATCCACTGATGAAATTCAGGGCCTCAGGATCTAATCACTTCCAAAGCCCACCTTGGAACACACATTTGGGGCACATTTCAGATCTAAGCTGTAATATATATATGCCCTTACTCTGACTTTGTGAGTCACTGGCCTACACAGTATGTGGACATCCAAAAGTGTACTTGCCTTCCTTGCGCTGTGAGGCTATTTGGGCATGGCCTTCACTTCTACTAGTGAGTAGAAGACTTCAGTGAAATCAGCCTTTCATCAGTCCTGAACTAATGCTATGTAGCTGGCCGCCCTCCACCTCATGGAAAAGGCACTCTGACTTTCTGTGGATTTAGCATTCTACAGACCTACCTGCCAGGACTGTGGCTTCCTTCCTCGCTCTGTCTGCCCCACCCGCTCTCCATCGTCTTCCTTCTGTGAGTAGGAAACTGGGAAATATTTTCCTTGGGAAAATGTTGCATTGCACACAGGATAAATATATAGTGGCTAGAGGTAGTGTAAGTCTCTATTATATATTCCTTTCTGGGCATCATAAAAGACTAAGGAGGCAAACGGCTAATTCCTTCCTGGAAAAAATGTATTATTGCTTGAATTTGCTTTTAAAACTGACTTGTTATCTATAAGACTGAAAAAATAGATTTGAACTGAAGGTCTCAATGTTAAACAATGGAGATAGAATGTTGATTTTTCTTTTTTTTTTTTTCATGTACTTTGCAAATGTTCTTCCACCCATTATGTGTATGGTACTGTCACCTATGATATAAAAAACTGAGTATCATAAAGTCAGTTATAAGATAAGGAAATATTCCTAAATGTACCTCAGGAGACAAATATCAAGTGGGCCACCTCGTAATTTGTACACTGTGATAAAATTGCTGGCTTGAGTCAACTGTTATACAGATATTTTGCCATTAGTATATTTTTCACAAGATAAAAATAGTCACACATTTGACATTAAGTGTGTGCTTTTAGAATCTGGCCATTGACTTGCAAAAATGAAAATGACTTGGAAAACACTTAGGTGTTACATTGCTAATTCCTTTGTATTGGTGCTGCTCAGAATTTGACAGCTTAGCACTATGGACTGCATTTTCAGTTTTATTGCAGGCTGCCATAAAAATTGTCATACACAGATGCATAGTGGTTATAGGTAGGTCCATCGGTGCACTTGTAATGAATTGGCCTTGTTCTTGTGTAACAGCATCATTAGACCCTGATGGGCTGGTTAAAGACCACGGTGAACATGTGGCTTTCTCACTTTGGGGAAAGTGACCTCTGCCATTGGATTACTCAACAAAAATCCTTCAGCATAACAGTCATTGCTTAATTTGACTTACTACTTCAATTTCTGTATTAAAAGGTACACTGTAAAGGATAGATTTAATAATTTGTGATTTCATAAAGAAAGCTAAATCTGTTAAGATAAAGTTGATCACTATTTTAGCTTTTCTGTGCCTGAATTTTTATTCCATCATATCATTATACAGAAAGAAGTAGAATTTTTAAACTATTCTCCAGCCTGTAAAATAGGGTTAATTGCATAATTCTTACTAATCAAGTGGCTAAGAGGCTTTATTAATTTCTCCCCTGAAAAGATTAAATCGCGTAGGCATAATACTCAGTTGTGCAGTGCTTTTTAGTACACGTTCTTCTTTTCTCCCCCTCAACAAACTACTTATTTGCTGCTTTCTTTGTGCAAGGCTTTGTTGAAAATCCAAAGATGAATGGGAGAAGGTTTCTGCACTCCAAGAGCTGACCATGTAGGTGGAGAGATCAGGTCCCACACAAATGATTCTAATACAAGGTAGAAAGTGATAAATGCAACAAGAAGACAGATAAAAAGAAGAGCTATGGGTAGTTGTAGGAGGGTGAGAGCCCTTTTGTCTGGATGTTATCTTTGGTTTGCTTGTTTCCATAGTAACAAGTGTTTATGTTTTTCAGTAACCACATTTTCAAAGAGTATTGGGTAGGGGGAATTCAGGGGGCAGTGTCAGGCTGTGGACTCTGGCAAGGGGCTCTGGCAAGACCATGTTTTTGTTCAGTAGAGCAGTATGTATTGTTATGTGCCCTACTATTAAAAATACAGTTTTTTAGTCTGAAAAATATTTGGTATTTTACTTACAACTTTTTGGGTGTTCTCTTTTGATTGCTTGCTTTCATTTAAAAATTGGAGTGATTGCTCTACATCTTGGGTCTGTTGTTTGTGGTGTCCTTCAAAAGATGAAGTACCTACTGTGTACCAAACACCGTGATAAACATGTTATATGCTTTGTCTTATTAATCATCATAAAGCACTATAAATCAGTACTTTTGTTACGGAAATTTCACAAGTGAGTTGAAGGTCAAAGTGATGTAAAGCCAGTAAAAAGCAGAAATGGGCTTTGAATCTACTTCTGTTTAACATGTTAGTCAGTGGTTTTTCCATTTGACCTTGTGGCCTTTATTCAGTTCCTTCATCAATGCAATAAGAAACGTGTGTGCTTTTAGGGTTTTTATATATTAACCTGTCTTCTTATTACTGTTTCATATAAATATTTTTAACAATGTTTCCTAGTAAACTCATTAAATATTGTGATGACAGGAATACCTGAAAATATTTTCTTGGAGGAGATTGTAAGGTGATGATTCAACTAGCAACTGTATTTGTGGTGTTATATAATTTTGAAAGCATTATCACATCGACTTGCCTGATTTAATTTTTCCTCTCATCCAGCATTTGCTGCCAACAGTGAAAAAAGAAAGGTTGGAGATGTTGGGCAGGTTTCCTATACTCTCAGAGCTAATTGCCTAGGCTGGCAAGCACCTGGTTCTCCTGATGCTAATCCAGTGTTATTAATGGTACAGAGAAAGAATATAAGTGTATTTCATGGAACATAGAATGGGATGTTGCCTTTTATAAATAATAAAATTCACCTGCCCATAAGCATGCTAAAGAAGGGAACATTTATGGGAGGAAAATAGAATAATTAGGCACCACTTCTTTTGAGATAATGTCATTTTTTTCAAATGAGTCATTGTGAATACAAATGCTATCAATTATAGGTGATGTATGGAGATGTCTAAAGATATTATTCGTTCTTTATTTTCATGTCAAATATGATCATTTTAGAACCATAGAAAGCAAAAATAAAAGATGAAAAGGAAGAAGAAATAAAATCACTCATACTCTCCTCACCATAGATAAATCATTAAATCATTGTTACCTTCTTGAAAAGAATCTTCTAGATTTTCATCTATATTTGTGTGTTAAATAGACCTTAAATTTGAAATCTACTATTGCATAAACATTTTAGTAAAAAACAGTATATATAGTCTACTTTGTAGTATGTCTTAGCTGTCTTTTCATAGCAATGAATATAAATCTATAGCTTCCTCTTTAATGACTGCTTTACTATTTGATTGAATGTGCCAGAATACATTACCTAAAAAGTGTGGGGCTGATGGTGTAGCTCGGGGGTAGATAATTTTCCCAGAATGTATGAGGGTCTGGGTTCAATCTCCAGCACAGTGAGGGAATAAAAATGTTGTAGGATATTTAGGGAGTTCCAAGGTTTTCATTATTGCAGCATATACAAACTTAGAGTATTCAAAAATGGTGTTTTGAGAACTGCCCAGTAGAAAATACCTAGTAGCACTAAATTTTGACTTTCGTGAAATGCCGTTAGACCTTGAAAACTCTAAAGATGATAACGGAGGAAGCAGCCCAGCATCCACACATCCTGGGATTACTTAGGGGCTGGTTGTGAGTCCTGGGTCAGAAGAGACTATCTGCGTCCCTGCTTTCTTACTGTATCTTAAGGCTGAGTTTTCTTAGAGCATGATTGTACCTAAGGCCTTGCATTAGAAAGCTGTAAAAATTAGTGGTTTCTGAATTGGCATCTTGCTTACCAATAATAGAACACAAAGATAGGGTTCCATTTGGATATTTTTCTTTTGGGTTCTTCCTGCTAATAAATATTTTAAAAGGAATCCTTCCCTGGTTGCTCACTGTGAGCCTCCGGGGCGAGAGGAAGTGACATATTAGGAGCATGACAGTTGGAGGAGATGAGAGATTGACTTTATGTTCCTAGAGCCTCGTGGAATGTTCCGTGCCTGATAGCCCTGTAATAAATGTGTATTGCACAAACTCCAGCTGAATGGTTCTTAACAAAAGGCACAGTTCATGAACTTTCTATATTAAGATGTCCAACAAGAATTTTTTAGGGGGAGGCAGCTCTTTTCTTTTCACGTTATGGGAAAATGCATAAAAGTACTTCTTTGCTAGGTTTGATCAATAAAAATTTCCAAGCAAATTAATGCTTTGGGCATACCCTTCATATTTTGTTCTTTTAGATTCTTCACCTTTAAAACAAGTATGGATTCTGCTGCAAGCACGGCGTGGCAGAAATAGTAAAGAAGCCGTGCTACATATGGCCTTTCCTGGAGCACTCCGCTCTTCCCATACACCAGCTGGGATGGGTTCCCTGGGCTCCTCACCAGTGCCTGTCTGCTCTCTCTAGCTCTGAGTCTCAAGTCTCAATATGCACATGTTTTATAGTGCCAGTGTGGTGGGCTTCTTTTCCCAGACCCTCGTTGGCAGAATGTTCCCTAGTTAACAGATATCTCCTTCAGGGGCTGGGGATTTAGCTCAGCGGCACAGCACCTGCCTGGCAAGTGCAAGGTCAAGAGTTCAATTCCTGGTACTGGAAAAAAAACAAAAAAAACAAAAAAAAAACCAGATATCTCCTTCATCCTCCTTTCTCCCATTGAGAGGGTAGTGGAGCCAGACACCTGTAAGCAGTTAAATGACAGAAGCTGGCACATCTCTCTGGAGCTTGCCCCTGCTGTAGCTGCCACACAGGACGTTGTCAGGGGAGCACTTGTCTGATGGTAGGGGAGTGGGGTGCACGACGCAGTGTCAGTCTCTCTACCAGGAACTGAACAACGTCAGCCTGAAGAGTAGAGCAGCTCGGCAGCCTCCCTGCTGTCCTCTCATCCTAAGTTCACTACTGTGTGACTGGCCATTGCTCGTGCACACCCAGCCAATGGGCTGCCTATTTCTGAGACTCGCACATCTACCGTGAACTCTGGCTTCTTTCTTGTAGGTCTTTTAATGTCATTGCCCTGGTAAGCATGAAGGAAAAAATATCTTAAAAATATTGGGTACCTTAAAAGCTTTGGTGGCATTTAAGTCAGTGTTAATTACCTGATTCCTTGTCTGATAACAGCCTAAAGTTTTAGCAAATGCCTTAGTATTTTAAGTTACCCTTTCTGCTGCTCCACAGAGCCTGTCTCCTTTCTCCCTTTTTATATTCCACCTTTTCTAGCTCCTGATGCAGTAACCTTCTGCTCTTAGCATTCTAAAAATTTTCCTCTCCAGTTTTATCAGGGAAGCTTGTCTCTTAGGACTTGTCCTCTTGATCAGAGCTGAATAATTCCAGGGACTGTTAGCAAAGTTATTTCAGTTTTCAGTTACCATATCCCTGGAGATAATGAATGGTAAGATTTCTTCCTCAAATGTCGAATCTTGGAAAGGTAACAAGCATATTTCACTTTGGGGACTTTCTTTGCATTAACTTTTCTTTCCCCATTGAAACTAGACTTCCTGGAATGTAATATCAACTTTATTTTGCAGTCCCAAAGACCTAGAAAACTTTGTACTCCTTGCTGAAATCCAGGCGGTTGTTAACAGGTTATGTTGTGCGAAATCTGTGCAGCCCAGTGAATTTCATTGGTTTGTGTAGTTTGCCATTACTGGCGTAAAAAGCTACTGTGAACTTGTGTCACACCATAAAACAACACAGATTGGTTATCTTTCAGTTTTGGAGGTCAGAGGTTCATCATGGGTCTCATCTTCCTGGAGCCCCGGGAGGTGGGGATGACAATCCTTTTCCTTCCCTTTTCCAGCTGCTGGAAGCTGCTTCTGTGTCCTTGGCTTCTGGCTCTCCTTACATCTAGAAAACCAGAAACTTAACGTCTCTCTGAACCTTCTTCTGTCATCACATCTCTTTCTCTGCCCACTGGGAGCAAAGTTTCTGTGCTTTTCATCGACTTGTGTGATTAGAGGGGATCCTCCTGGACAGTCCAAGAGAACCGCCCATCTCAAGGTTTCTAACCACAAAGTCTCACTTGCCACAGAAGTTAACATATGTACAGGCTCCTGAGCTTTAGCTGTAGATACATCTGAGGGGTCATTATTCTGACAGTAGAGGAAGATTTTAAGAAGCTTTGTTCAGTTCATGGTATATAGTTTACTTCTGTGGTGTTTTTTTTCTGGCCCCACATTTCATGGTTTTAAAAAGGCTAATGCAGTAGTGTCTTTCTTACTTTCTCTCATTGCTGAGACGAAATACCTGATACCCCAAAATTAAAGGAGGAAAGTTTTATTTACCTATTTAGTTTGCAAAGTATAGTTTATAGAGGTTTCGGTCCATAATTGGCTGGCTCTAAACCAAATGCAACAAGAGAGGAGGGGAGAGATTCCTTTTGTCCCTTATATTTTATGCAGGCTACCTGCCCTAGGCTGGGTGTAGCACTCACACCCTTAATCCTAGCATTAGACCATGAATCAGTCACAAACTCTAGATTTAGCCACCTCCAAAAGCCTGTTTCCATGATGACATGAGGCTTTGGGACTACATCTAGACACAAAATGTAACAAGTGCCTACCTCATTCTTAACATTCAGGACCCCTTGTAGTTGGACAGTGAACTTTCAGGACCTTGAATTATCGATACAGAACACTTGTAGGCTGCCAAGTATTACAAAGAAAATAGACATGTAGTCTATCTTAGTATGAATCTTCTTTCTGTCTGTGTAATGTATCAGAGACAGCCTATGGAAATACGCAGTTCCCTGTCCCATCCCTTTTAAAAGATAAGAGGGGTTGTGTAAAAGTACAAGGTAGTTTGTGGAGGTATGCTTTCCTGTGATGTCTCTGGGGCAGAGGGCCCAATCCACGGCTCCCGTGTAATCCCCTCATTTAGAATTTAATGCCTGGTTCTCTGCCGGTGTACGTGTAGAGTTTCCACAGTTTTTCACTACAATAAACAATGCAGCCGATCATTTCCTGAGGAAGAATGCGAACAGGCACACAGAACAAGGGATTGCAAGTTTTTATTTGATACCTGGATTAGTGATTGTTGTAGATAGCATTTACCCCTGCAATCCAGTTCAGGGCAGTGTGTTCAAGGCCCATCGCCTCATTTATTTTATTTCTCAAACTGCTGTGCAATAGATACTCATATTATTCTTATTTATAGAGAAAATAATTCCAAGCTCAGAAGTTAATTTTCTTGCCTTGAGAGTCACACTCTGTTTAATATCTGTGGACAGGAATTCCATACCTGATCCTGGAGGGTCCTCATTATTACACTGCCCTTTATAGCTTATGAAGAAAGAAAAGTCCAGGAAGATAGATTGATAGAGAGTAGGTTGTCAATTATATGCTGTGGAATTTGAACTTTATCATAAGTAATAAAATAATGATAAGTAATAAGAGTAAGACAAATATTTTGGAGACCATATAATAAAAGAAATATCAGGGCTTTTGTGCACTTAGAAATAGTTTATTTTCCTGCCTCTGTTTCTGTCGCTATCCAAAGTTGACCATGGATTCCAGGTGTTATGTGATAGCGAGGAGGGAGTTGACACAGGGGAGTTGGCACCTTCTTTGCTTCACTCTCTTAGGTCCTGAGTCTTGCGTGTGCCTCTTCCACAGTTTTTCTTCATGTGTTGACTGACAGTTCAAAGAAGAGGTGAACAAGGGCCTAATGCCTTAAAGTACACCCAGTGACCAAGGTAGTCAGGGCTGTCGCTGGTCATTCCATCTGCAGATAACATGGAATGTTATTAGGCTGTTGCTACAGTTGTCCATGCTTAGTTTTGGGGGTCTGTGGAGGTGGTTATGTGATTAAAGGAAGCCCTAGAGTCAAATCCCTTGGGAAGCATTACCCAAGAAATGGTTGACAGCAGTCTATGCCTGGGTATGGTACGAAACATGCATAGTAGTAGCTGGTAGCGGGTAGTGGTAAGGCTACAAGGACAAGGCAGAGATCTAAGTGGGGAATACCAAGGGTCAACCACAAAGGAGGCTTAAAGAGCAAAGCAAGAGCCATTTGTTAGAAGGCACGGGCAGTTTGGATAGTGTTTTTAGCAGGATTATTTTACTAGACCCTGTGCCTTGGACCTGGAAATGAACTCTGAGAAGTGGCCAAGCTTGGTCTAGTGTTTATGAAAAAGATGAAGACATTAACTCACCTGAATTTGAAAAGTACAGGCTGAGAAAAAGATAGAAAACATCCACTGTATGTAAAGGAACTGTGGCAGAATAAAAACCCATTGCTTGATAAGGGTCTCAGTCAGAATGTGGCTGCATCAAGTTAACTAGAGATTGTCTTTTGGATATCCAGGGGCTGGGCATGTGGAAGTCAGACTATCACACAAATACAAGCGCTACTCTTTTAAAATTTTCTTAGAAAATAAAATTTTACACTGTCCTGGTAATCTGCTTAATTCACTGAATTCTCCCAGTGAGTTTAAGTATGTAACTTTACTCTCAAAAGGAAAATACAACTTTTGGCAGAGTTTTTAGTGAATATTGGAGATCTGTAGTGTACTTGGCCACAAACTGCTTCTGTAAGTCCTCTTCAAAACCCATTTGCTCCATGTGTATTGCAGAGATATATCTCTTTTTAGAAAAAAAAGCACGGGAAAGCTTCAGGCCCAGCTGAAAAAGAAACCCACTTTCTGTCAGACAGAGTGCACTGGGCATTCTTCCATGCCCTTATGGCCCTTCATCTGCACCGGGCGGGTGAGTCCGTGCGCTGCAGTGCGTGCTTCTCGATGGTTTCTTCTGGCCCTACGTGGGACAGCTGCCATCATGCCAGCTGCTTGCCTTTGTTGTCTTAATTGAGAACCTCTGGGGATTCCATGAAATCGAAGCTTCCACGGTTGTCTGGAGTTGGTTCTATGGTTTCTGGTCGAGGAGAAGATACAAGGTCAGCTCAGTCAAAGATTCGCTGATGGGGTTTTCCGCCTTCGATCTACGCCCTTTCGATGGTTTGATTGCACCCTTTTGCTCCCTTCCCTGAAAGCTAAGGCTTTCTCTGAGAATGTTCACATGAAGTATTAGTCCTCTCAAAGGCTCAGAATGGATGTTTATTACCACAGCAAGGGCTGCACCACTTTAAACTCTCACATTGTAAATCACACCAAGGATCCTAGTCAGATTGGCCTTTTGACTGCATTAGCCTAACTGCCGTTGCTGGGAAATGTGTTTACTTATTTTTTGAGTTATCTAAGTAGCTGAGAAGACTTTTGTTTCTCAGACTGTTTAGTCTCCCTCACCTATCCAGTCCTGGAAGGTCAAAGAGAAAATAAGGGAATTAAAAAATCAGGGTTAAAAGATATATAAGAACCCTTCATGTATTCTTTTTTAATCAGTTTATTGAACAATCTGTATTTCCTGGGGGTTAAAGAAATGAAAGTTTTATTTCTCTTTAGTCACTGCCTTCAAGAGAGCTCTGCTGAAGCTTCCTTTCAGTCTTTCATCTTTTAATGGCATCTTGGGCATCGGGCCATAGTGTCCAGTCACTTAGGGTATAAGAAAGTTGAGTCTGGCCTGAACTTCTGCTCTGTGTTCAGTGCAGCCTTTATCATCTCCCCTCACCCACTCATTGTGTCTACCTGCAGAGGCACATAGCTCTTCCATCCCTTCCCCTCTGCTCTCCTTTCTGGGTGGGTTCTCTTCCTGGTTGTTACTGCTTCACTACACCTAACTGGCTGGCGTCTAAAGGCTGGCCCTCCAGTGAGTCCGAGGTGGGAGCCTTGGAAGATGCTAGACCAGCTCCACTTCCTCCCTTCTCCTGCGGAGGGGCTGTGCCCCTCTGCAGTGGTCTCATGACAAGGTGGCTTGAGTGTGTCCACCTCCAGGAAGTTCCTTGGCCACCCAAGCTGTGGGAGTGCGTGTGCCTAGGGCTACTGCTTCTCTGCACCCTGCTGTCTTTTGCGTTTTCTTTTCTTTGCTTGGGTGGTTAGGCCTAGGGCTCATGGAGAAGTCTGCTCCTTAAGCAAGAACCCATTTGGGAAGTGAAATGCCAGCTTCCCCTCCTTGCTGGCACCCTCTGATCTACAGAGTGACACTCCAGGGGACACAGCAGTTGGGCTGCACCACAGTTAATCATCACGGGTTGGCAGTGAGGAGCCCTAGCATACTCCTTGGACTGGTAATTCGGGACTACAATCCTGTGATTCTACAGACCTCCCCGTCACGTTTTCTTTAAATAGGTGGTGATTGAGGGCGTTAGACGTCTTGACTAAGGCTGGCATAGCCATTTTAGTCAGTAACGAATAAGCTTTGAAAGAATGGCTGCCCTCTAATAATTGTAGTACTCTTTAAAATATGGGGTACCTGGTTCCTGGTTACCATTGGTTTAGCATTCTTAGAACCACTTCTGGGACAATGGGAAAAGGTTCAGTATCCACTGGCATAGTCATTTGTGCATGGCACATTTAGACAAGCAACCCTGGGAAAATGGTGAAATATACACCTTGCTCTGTGTGGTTCTTACTATACTTTAGTTTAAGAAAATAAAGATATAAGGGGCTGGGGATTTAGCTCAGTGGCAAAAGTGCCTGCCTGGCAAACGCAAGGTCATGAGTTCAGTTCCCGGTACCGGAGAAAAACCAAAAAAAAAAAAGAAAATAAAGATATAGGCATAGAAAATACTAAACATAGCAAATAACTAATATAATGTAACGTATGATGACTCACTCAGGTAAATATAATTGAGAGTGGTGGCGTGGCTTTGTGAGTGTTAGTGTGACCTGGGGGAGCCACCATGTGGCCTGCTGTGGAGGGTATGGGGCGGTGGCTGTTTCTGTCCTCCCTGGCGCCTTTCCCTCGCCGTGTGGGTCTAGCTGTGTTCTGTGGCATAAGAACAAGAAAACACCTGGGATGAGGAAGAAGAAGTTAAAAAATCACCAACGCACAGTTTTAGGACTATCTTGATTTTTTTTTTCCCTAGGCTCATTTTGAAATAGCTTCATTATACTCCTGCTTATAATATTTTTTTTTTGTCTGTCATAGTTTCTAAGATCCAAGTGAGTACAGGCTAAATATTCCTCATCTGAAATCCTTCAAACAAGAAATGTTTGGATTTCAGATTTTTTCTGAGTTTTAGGGGATATTAACATATATGCAATGAGGTAAGTCCAAACAAACTTCATTTATGTTTCATACATGCCTTACATACATAGTCTGCAGGTAATTTTGTACAATTTTTTTTGAGGGGGAACTGGGAATCGAACTCAGGACCTTACGCTTGCCAGGCAGGCACTTGTACCACTGAGCTATATCCCCAGCCCTTATACAGTAGTTTTTTGCACTTGTGCTTTGACTGTAACCCATCTCATGGTGTCAGGTGTGGAATTTCTCTCTCTAGTGTCATATAGGTGCTCAGAAAGTTTCAGACTTCGGAGCATCTTGGGTTTCAGATTTTCATATTAGGGATGCTCAACATATAAGTAATTTTTTAAAAATTATGCATTTATTCTTAGCCTCCGATCCCTTTTCATTACTGAGGATTGAACCCAGGTCTTCGTACATACTAGGCAGGTGCTCTAGCACTGAGCTATGTTCCAGCCCTTTCTTTAAAATTTTTCTTTTGAGACAGGGTTTTGCAAGAAAGTTGCTCAGGCTGCCTGTGAATTTGGAACCCTCCTGCCTCAGCCTCTAGTAGTTGGGGTTAGAGGCGTGTGCCACTGAACTTAGCATGCCTTTGCTTGTAAAATATTCTGTAGAAGCTATAAGGAGTTTTCTGTTTACTGAATGCTTCTTTTCCTCTTCTCAGGTATCAAGGTGATTTTAGTCTGCTATTTTCTTCAAGGGTCTTCTTATATATGTCTTCTTATATATTTTGCTATGTTGATTGGAATGGAGGATTAAAAGTAGGCCTGCTGGGATTGACACATTGGGTATTTTAGATGTGGTTGGTGGTTCACCCTGTGCCCTTCGACCCTGTCAGTCTCCTTCCCCTTGTGTTCTGCGGCCTGGGTGTAAAATGCTCATGGCTTCTCCTCCTCCAGAAAGCTCTCTGTGGTTTCATTGGATTTGCAACCTCTGCCCTGGTCCAGCACCACCCAGCGCAGCACCCTTTTATCTTTCTAAGCGACTAGTCTTTCTCTACTTCTTTTCTGTTAGAGAATTTATTAGAGGCTGCTCTTTTCAGTGTTAGCATCTTTTCATGAATAGCCTTTGGGTCGTATTCCAGTACTTTATCAAGATTACTTTAAGGACAAATCAATGGATGCTCAGTAGCCTCTTGTAGGCTGCATCCGACTATGTCATTCAGTAAATAGCCATGTTAAGGACTGCGACCTTATCATGGTGGCCTTGGATGTCAGGGTGCAGATTGAACAATAAGGAAAGGGCACGTGCATGTTTTCTACCCTAGTCTCTATTATTAGTGTCGAAACTATAGCAAGGCACATTAAGTCTAAGGTTACCGTAAAGGAAAGTTATCTTTGTTGTTAAACTGACAGTACCCTTGATGTACTCAGCAGTATTGCAGGGACCTTTCCCCTGTCACCCAAAAGTCAGCTTTGTATTTACTTATGTCTCTGCATGACTCAGAAGAAAGGAGCTATACAAAAACATTTTAACGTGTTTCAGAGACAAACAAGAATCTTCAAACAACTTCCCCAGAGAGGAGAATAATTATTTTTATAAAATACTGTCCTGTCTCTGTTTTGAGAGTTTGCTTTCTGCTAACAAAATCCTCATAATGGTGCCCACTTCTATTACTGTTCTGATATAAAAAATTAAATTTGGGGAATTATTTCATATGAAGAGATCCTCACATAGGAGATTTCTATAGCGGATAATCTTCAGCTTATTGAGCACAAATTAAAAAATGAAAATTAAAATCCTCTTTTTAAAAAAAAAAAGTGTAGGTAACAATGCTGCTGAAAGTGCAGGGTCAGAAGTGCAGCCTTCACAGAGCAGTGTCTGCCGGTGACTACAGCAGTGAGAAAGCAGGGAGAGGACCAGAGGAGGACTCCGGTTCTGTCTGCAGCAGCCCGCGTCCTTGTCACTGGCCGCAAGTTGTGCCCGTGTTGTGCTTTTGACTCACTCTCAGCACCTTGTACTCTTTGCTGCCCTTTGCCAGCTCCTGCAGGGGAATCTGCAGAGAGCATTCACCCTCGATTGCTTTTGTTTTAGGGTTTAAAAGCAGCTGCGACATGATTTAATCAAGCAGGGAAATACTGTTTAGCTACTTTGTTGGGGTTGTTTGTCTTTTTTTCTGTAGATACAGACTTAATTGCTCCTGTTGCTGTGGTTTCTAGTATTTATTTTCAATTAAAAAGTTAGGAATCATCAGCCTCCAAATTAGACTTGCCTGTATTAGTTATTGCTGAGGTTTATTTTATGTTTGTTATCAGTGACTAATAAATATAACTCAGAATAATTAATTCCAGTTGTTCAATAAACATTTTGTTTAAGCTCTCACCATATGTCAAACATTGTTTGGGAGGTGTAAAAAGTGAATAAAACAAGTTAAATGATAAGGAAATGAACCCTGGCTTCTAGTATAAGGCAGCCTTTGAGTTTGTGTTTGTGATCAGCAGTCTGTAGTCGAAGACTGAGTGGAGTGGAGCATTGAGGATGGGGATCAAAAAGGTAATAGTTCTTAGCCCTGGGGGCGTAATTATGGCTTAAAAGTCAGACTAAAGCTGTATAGTTAGCTCTTCCCTTTGTGCAAGTGCACATTTGACATTTATATAGCATTTCACACACACCTTCTAAGTAGGTTTAACGACCCTTAGAAATCTGGTACCTAGTTCACAAAGTTCTTGAATTAGAAGGAATGGAGCTAGAGAGATGACTCTTGAAATTCGTTATTGTTACGTTGTGACATTTGCCTTTGAACTGTTGGCCTGACTCACTAGATAAACTGTGCAGTAAAGTAGCTATTGTTGAAAGGAATGTTGCTTGTCCCTGCAGAAGTGTAGGTTGTGTGCAGATGATTTATAAAGTAAGACCTCATCCGCAGAGAGATGACCATATGTGGGGTGATACTAATCCAGTGGCTGAAGAGAAAATGTTAGTGCCACAAATGCTCAGAATCTGTATACACAATCCCTATGCAGTTTAATTTCTGCTTATTGCTCATTGAAAGAAGGTGTTTATGGGAAATGGAACAGGAGAGGAGGTAAGACCGCTTCAAGCCATGAATCACCAGAGAAGATTTAAAAACCCTAGTAAAACCCACTCTGGTAGGGCTCAGCCTCCTGAATGCTGAGATTACAGTTGTATTCCACCAACCCCAGGCTTAAATTGTGTCATTTTAAACCAAGCAAGAATTACTTAGTCAGAGGAGCTTTGTGATGTGCATGGAAAACAGCATACAGAATAACGACCTGGGAAAAAGATGGATGGGATGCGCTGTGGAAATATCTAGAGGAACTGGAAGCAAGTAATTATTGATAGGAACACATGCTGTAAGCAAATGATTTACTTCCACCTTGCCTTTTTCTAGGGAAGATTTGAGGTCAGTTTAGGGTGTGAAAATATAAACTAAGAGATGTGAAATGAAGCCAAAATGAAAATTCAGGACTGTCTTGAGTGGGGGGAACTGATCCAGGAACCCAACGTGTTATTATTACAATCACAGAAGGAAATTCTGCCTTCAGGGAATTAGAGTCAGCAACAGGGAAGTAAAGAGTTGTCTATAGAGTTCTCTTTTTTTGATAAAAGTAAACCTGTAAAATTAAAAGATATTTAGAGAAAAGCTTCTGTTTGAAACTAAATTCCAGGGGAGTTTACCTCCTTGTTCTTTCTATAAGGAGCCTGAGGGACATAGCAGCAAACTCGGCCTACAGTATTTTTGCAGAAGATGAAAAAATATTCTAAATTTTTTTCCCCATTAGATTGACTCTCCTTAGAAGTCAAAGACATGGCCTGGTTGAATTACAGCATTCATTTATTTCTTCAAGGCCCAGTTCAGGTTCAGGTTCCACAATGATCGACTGAGAAAGAGGGCCCTGAGCTTACGGCTAAGGAAATGTGTTTGGTGGGGGAAGGACAGCAGTCAGTCCAGCTCAGGAGTCCCGACAGCCACCAAGGTGCCTGTGTGCCGTTAACTAAAGGAAATTCTTGTTTGCATATGAGCCACTAGATGTGTTACTATTCTCCTAGGAAAAGTGAAACTTCTGAGTTTCGAGTCACCCAGACAAAGGGGCTCCCCACTTTCAAACATGCTCCAAAAAAAGATATGGGGAAAGATTATGCGACTCGTTTTTAAATTTTTTTTATTAGTATGGGTTTGCAGTGCATAGTAATTACATTGGTCCTGGGGAATTGGTACACACAGCATTGCATGTTGATTGCTTTTGCTCCTCCTTGCTCCCCTGCCCTGCCCTGCCCTGCCCTGCCCTGCCCTGCCCTGCCCTGCCCTGCCCTCTCCCTCCTTCCCTAGAGCCCCTTCCATCTCCACAGAGTCAACCTTTCTGTTTCTTATCTCCTCTTTTTTTGTTTTGCTCTTCCAATTATTGATATTTTGGGTCTCTCATACTCAAGCATGTGATATTAGTCATCTGTGTCTGACTAATTCATTTACTATTATGGCCTCAAGATCCATGCATTTTTCCTACAAATGACTCACATTTATCCTTCTTTATAGCTGGGGTTCTACTCCATTGTTCATTATCTGTTGGTGGGCATAGAGCCTGACATCATTTTTTTGGGATGTTAGTGGACAGTATAGTTCTAACCAACACAATATAAAAGTGTGTTTAGCCTGAGCAAGGAAGGCACTTTTCAAGTAGGTGCAAATAATGGCTTCCTCTTCCATAAGCACAGATGCATCCTTTGGAACTTTTATTTTCAACTCTGCATTCTTAAAACTTCTTTTTTTTTTTACTTTTTGAGATAGGGTGTCACTGTTCAGTTCAGGCTAGCCTTGAACGCAACGATCCTTCTGCCTCAGCCTCCCAAGTGCTGGGATTAGAGGCATGCGCCACCACGCCCGGCTTGACTCTACATTCTTAATAACTTGTCAAGAGTTGGACTATTGGAAGGATTGTATGGCTTTGTTTTAATTTTAACAAATGTTTATTACAAACAATAATAGTTTTACTGTGTTACTATTAAATTTGTTTTAAAAATATGTCAAAAGAGCAGGGAGCTGCTCCTAGACATGCCTGGTGAGGTGAGATCACAGACCCACCAGCTTGTGAGTGCCAAATGGCCAGTCAGCAAGTGTGTTTTGTTCACTCAGTGCCTTCTGTGCTTCGCACATTTATGGGCACAGAGGGTTTTTATAAAAAGAAATGAAACAGGGTTTTACCTTCCTGGTGTCACATTAAAATGGGTGTAACACCACTAATTTTAAAACCAAGGAATTATCTAAATAGATTTAACAAAAGGAAAATTGGAAGTAGCCTCTTTGAGAGTAGAATTTGATGGGAAGATATATTAGATATATTCTCTTGATTCCCATTATATATAAGCCTAGGAAATGTGGAACTTTATGGGTTAACCGTTCCATGTATTCAAAAAGTGAGCTGCCATCACTTTATCCAATTCAGCAAATTCTTTTTACCTACCAGCTCAATGATGAAATGTGGCTATAGTAAGTGCCCCAAAAAAGTGACCCTTCACTTTGCAAAGATGATAGATTGACATTTACAAAAATTGTCTTAGTATGGTGGGTTAAGTCTTTGACAATCCTAGGTTTTAAAAATTATAAAAATTTGCTCAGTTAAACATATGAAGATGCTTTTATTTTTTAGCTTTTAGCTAAATTCCGTCTTTTAAGTCTCTCATGTTCATTACAGGAAATTTGAAAAATACAGAGTTATAAAGAACAAAATGATTATTCATTGGACCATCACTCAGGAATAAGTATGACTAACATTTTCAGAGTATTTCCTTGTATTTCTTTCACTCTGCCTGTGTTTTTTATGGTTCCAGTTATACTGTGAATGCAATTTCTTGCCTGCTTTTTACACTTAGGATTACACTGTAACCATTTTCTCATGTCATTAAAAATTCTCTGTAAACAAAGTTTTAATAGCTACATAATGTAGCATCTTGTAGTTATCTTGCTGCAATTTATTTAACTATCTCTCCATCATTGGAGATTTAATTTGGTTCCAGATTTTTGCTGTCATAAACAATACTCTAAAAACTGGCTTTATGCAGAAAATTGTCAAATTACGAATTTATTTCATGTGCAGATTCGTAAATGTGGAAGTGGCAGGTCAAGGAGTGTAACCTTTTTGAAATTTGGAGATATATTGCCAACAGCACTTCCAAGAGATTGTTTATAACCCTGTAAACAGGGAAGGGAAGTACAACGAATTTTATTTTTGCCAACATTTTCTCTTTCTATAATCATTTTATAATCTTTGCTAATTTAATTTGGTAGATTAGAAAGAAGTGATTAAATTTTGTAGCTCATATTTCTGCTGAGCCAAATCTTGAAATACCTGGGTGAATAGAGTAGGGAAGGGCACAAAACACCTTTCGAGAGTAAAAAAATTTCCTGCTCAGCACAATAACTCACCCCTATGTAAAAATTAAATTTATTTTTTAAAATGATATATGAATGTTATATCCACTTACAGGAAAATTACTCTAAAAGAATTATTACTCTAAAAGAATACTCTAAAAGAGTTATTACTATAAAAGAATTCACACCATGTCTCAAAATGTGCCTTAGTCTAAACAGAATAAGCATAAGGCTTTCCCTTGAAATGAAAATGTTTATTGTAATAGCAGAGAAAGAAATTAGGTTATTTTGAACTTACTTGTTCTTAATGATTAGCTGTTGAAGTCCAGGGCTCATTATTTTCTCTTTAGAGCACTCTCAGTTTATCCTTTTAATAATGAGATACTGTGGAGAGGCCTCTTCATAGCAGTCTGTCTTTTCTCGCGTAGCTGCTCCCTCACAAGATAGAGAGTGCTTCCCAGCTTTGCCCTGTCAGCAGGGAGGAATCCTGTTATCCTGTTGCTAAATTTCCTTACTGACTTGGAGAGCAGAAGTGGGTGTTCTGAGAACACAGTGGGTGCTGCTTTTCTGCAGCTTGACCAACCAGAGATGCCTGAGTGGAAATGAATGCCACCTTCTCCCTATACAGCCTCTGCTCCCAAGCCTCTTACCTAATTATCTGAACAAATGCTCTTGCTCCCATCCAAAAATAATAATCCTGTTTGTAGAGAGAGTATAGAAGAGCTGTTGGATCGCTTCTGTCTTCTCACCTCTAGAGCCAGAGGGAAGATACACTGGATAAATTAGGCTCGCTTGATGCCAAGAAGTAACCAGGAATGCGGCACTCACTTTCTTCCAAAGGCACAAGGTTACTTGTCCCTGTCTGTGTGAGTCCTATAGTGTAACCTCCACCTAGTAAGGGGTACCAGAATGAGTGAAGGTGGAGAACCCACTGCATGAGCCTTCTTCGCCAGTTTGATCATCATACAACCATGATGGCAAGTCCTTTGCCTGTACAGCCTCACAGCCCTGCAGTTTTGATGTTGTCAAAGTGGCCACTCTCATTTGGGCAAATATAACAGAAAAATATTTTGAGTTAAGTATTTTCTTGGTCAGCCCGTCCTTGTCTGTCTTAATAAAGGAATCTACAGAAACATTGAAATTCCTTAGTCGTTTTCTATCAATTCAATAGTTTGACAGAGTTGACTTTTCTCTATGCTAAGCACTTACTTGCCAGATAATATTAGGGAATTTGAAGGCTGGGAATGATGTGGCTTCTTTTTCTGCTTGCTTCACTTGCTTGTCTTGGAAGTAGGTGATTAGGTAGAAATTTTGCAGATAAAGAAAGAGGCACTGGTGGTGTTAATACCCAGGATGAGAACTCTCTTGAAAGCATATCAAACACCTTGGTTGTACCTTAGCTTCTCACCTATACAATTTCTTTCTGGCTCTGAATTCTGTGATTGTTCATGAGCTCGTTAAGCACAATATGTTCCTTACTTCATTTCTATATGTTCTGTCTTCCAAGTCCAGAACATTGCCTTGTGCAGAGTCTGTGTCCTTATATATCTGAGCCGAATAAGTGATTTTACCTGCTTGCTTCATTTTTAACTCACTCATCAGTGTAACATTTGTCTTACTTCACAGATTTCAGAAAGTCTCCTTAATTCAATGGCCCATTATACATATTGTTGAACTTTAAAGAATTACAGTTGATATATATTTTATATACATTATTTTATTAGAAAAGAGAAAAAGGTAAGAAAGGACTGAAATCTTCTTTTTGATTTGCATTTAGGAAGTACCCATTAGGATATTTTACAATTGAAATAGTATAAATATTTTTATGTGAATAATTATTCTAAAATTGAAAGGAGCTTATAAGAAAGTGTTAGGGATCATATTTCAGACACAATAAAATTAAACTGTGTTTATGACCCAAGAAAAGCAAGACCAGTATCACAAAGAATCCTTATTTTCATCATTTGAGACTTCTGAAGAGCAGAATTTTTTTTTTTTTTTTTTTTCATTTTTAACCAGTCAAAAGCATGAACAACCATTCTGGACACAGGAGGTTCCCAGGCCAAACTTGAGTCAGCAGCAGCCAACTTCGCTATGGGCTCCAAGTTCTTTCAAATACACAGCTGTTTGGCAGCCAGATCTGTGCTCTAGTTCATAAAAAGTCTTTCAGGTCATTTAAAAATGTTTTATTAATGGCCACATCAGTAGGCTGAAGGAGCAGGTCAGTATGCTGAAGCACAGATGAAAATGAGTGTTGTATTTTTTCCTTCCCAGTTGGCTCAGTAGGAGAGCCTATTAGCGCTCTAAAAAGTTATATAATTAGCATGGTACCCACTGCTCATTTGGCAACCAAACTGATATCTAATGTTCAGAATACAAAACATGGAAATGTCGTCTTCATACGCTCCATGCTGTCACTGATAGCCAAGAGCAATCCTGAATGACAGATACATAATAATGGTGATGATGAGAGTCACAAATAGCAGGCTGAGTTTGAGGAATTGTTCCTTCAAGCATTCTTGAGTCCAGAGAAGCCTGGGGTGGTGGAGAGTATATAATGTCAATGACATGTAAGCACCATCTGGTGCATGGGAAGAAGGCAACCAGCAGTGCTAGCCAACCATGTGTGAAATAGTTCTGTGTCTTCTTTCTTGGGGAATTCCCTGATTGTGACAGACTAGATTCTATAGTATTGCAGTCTTTCTCCTTCCTTCTTTCTTGTTATTTGGTGTAGTACTTGGGACTGAGCCCAGGGGCACTGTACCACTGAGTTACATCCCCCTCCCTTTTTATTTTGAGACAAGGTCTCACTGAGTTGCCTAGGTGTGACTCAGATTTGCAATCCTCCTGCCTCAGCTTCTCAAGTACTAGGATTACATGATGAAGCAAAGAACAATATAAGATGATTGGAGTCAGTGAAAAAGCTGACAGCACAAAAGTCATGAAAAAATGTCTTCACAGAAATAATGGCAGAAAACTTCCCAAACATGGATAAAGAATTTGACATACAAATAAGTGAAACATATAGAACTCCAAGTAGCCATGACCGAAGTAAATCTACACCAACACATATAATAATCAAGATTCCAGAAATTCAACACCAGAAGAAAATATTAAATTATTTGGGTATTTATTTGGAGTTGATCACTTCCATAGAGAGGAATTTTGTCTTGTACTATATCAAGCAGCAGGTAAGGAGGAATGTTGTACTCCTTCAGTCAATTCAATTTCATGAATATTTGTTAAGAATTTACTTAGATATCAGATCTTACTGTTGCTGCTGTGTGAGGGATCTTGGTGGAAGAGATGGCACATAAGTTTGTGGCTCCCTTGGCCCACGTTTTGCATTTGTATATTTATTTAGGAGGCTCATAACTAACCAGTAAATAATATCCCTTTATCTTTCGAGTGGACATTTGAAAAGTTACCTTTTTAAAATCAAATAATTTTTTTCAATTAAAATTTAAAGTTGACAGTGAATGAATGAGTATTTCATTTTGCCCCAAAGTGATAGAGGTAAGCTCCACTGTCATGTTAGCCACTTGAGAAGGGTTTTCTTGGCTTGCTCTTCTGAACCCCTGTCCCCTTCCCAGTCCCAGGGGCATTGTTCTTTGGCTCCTTTTTTCTGAAAAAGCCCAACTATCAGTTTACCTAAAGAGGCAGTGGTGTGTTGTTTGTGGGTTGCACTTCTTAAAAGATCAACAGCCTGGGTATAAAGATAAGTGGCTGAAAAAAAAGTCATGAAGGAAATTGTTAGTATGTGGTTTTTATTAGTGATTGTTAGATAAGAAAAATACATTATCCCACAGTCCTATGAAGTTCTTCACTTGGAGGTACAGTTGCACACATGGGAGTTTCTCATCAAACATTCAAAAACATGTTGCACAGTTATCAAAAGATAGAGTGATGGCTGTAAAATATGGATCCATGGCTCATACATGAGAATCAGTGTCATCATTTGACAGCCACAGAGCATGTGTTTAAACACAGGCAAATAAAAGCATCGAGCCTTTGGAGTGAGACTCTATGTGACCCTTATCTGTGGTAGAGTCTGGTCCTCAAATGTGCCCTTAACAGAGAAGGTGGCACTGAACCACTGCAGACTGAGCTTTGTGAACAAGCCATGGCTTTTCCACTTTGGGCAAACCTGAGATACTTGGAATTTTCCAATTAGGATGGGTTGATTTCTATGCCAAGTGATTGATATCCTTTTACTTACATTGTGAAATGGATAGTTTCTTACAAAACCATTGTAATAATGCATGTCACAAATTAGTGCTCCAGAGGCTGAGAACCCATTAAGTGTTCAGCAAAGGAACAAATGTTGACCTTAAAGATTTGTAGGATCAAATGTATATCAGTTTGTTAGTGCTGACTTGAGAATACTGCAGACTTGGTGGCTTAAGCAACAAGAACCCATTTTCTCACTCACAAAGTCCATCATGAATGTTTGAGCAGGTTTAGTTTCCCCTGAGAGCTCTCCATCTGGCTTACAGAAAGTCACCTTCTCACTGTGTCCTCACGTGGTCTTCCTTGTTCAGGCATACGCACATTTGTGTCCTTTTATATCCTCCTGTGAGGACTCCCATTGTGTTGGCTTTGGCTCTCTCTGTTGACCTCACTTACTCTTAAACACTTTTTAAAAGACTCTTTCCCCAAATATATGCACAGTCTGAGCTGTTGACAATTAGGACTTAAACAAACTTTGCAGGTGGGTGCACATTTCAACCCATAACAGATAAGAAGGGAGAGGCGCCACACTGCAACTACATTTTCAGGACTGCTTTGCAGTAGTAAGAAGAATTGTGCAGGCGGAGGAGGGCATCCAGGGGACAGCCCAGGTGGAGTTTCGGATTCCCTCCTCTCGCCTGTGGGAACCTAAATATTTCAAAAGATAGTAAATTTAGTAAAAACTTACTTGGAAAGTGTCAGGCGTTAGTCCCCACTTTAAATCCTATCATACAAATCAAGCCCTTCTCATACCTTGGCATTCTGGGCTCTGTTAACTGCAGGAAGCTCCCCGGGCTCGCTCATGGGAGAATCACAGGATCCCCAGCCTCAAAGGTCAACAGGCCCTGCTTTTTCAAGCTTGACAGAATTTTTGGATTTTTTTGTTTTGTTTTGACATTATTCTTAGTAAATGTCCTATCCTACCCGTCTCCTAAAAGGTGTGGCCTGTTGTGCTCTCATATGTGTATTTTCCTTCTGCCATACATCAGCAACTTACCGTACATCAGTCTAATCACAATTATTTTTCTGTGCAACTTTATACACAACCATTTCCTGAAGTAATTTCAGGAAAGTCCAATTTGAGGGTTTATGGCAGTTTTGCCCAAGGTGCATTCATATTAGACTGTAAGCATGTTTTACTCATAGGTCAATTCCTAAACAACCAAAAGGGAAGGCCTCCTCCTATCATTACAGTTATTTGTTCTGTGTTACTACCTGTGGCAAAGTCAAGGAGGATTTTTATTGTATTTCTGACCTAGAGGACACTGATATTAACATTTCTTGTTAATTAGTCCTTCGTACTTCTCTCTTTTTCTGGCAGATATTTTAGAGCTCATTGCAAATGATTGTTTTACTTTTAATTTGCTAATTTTATATAGCTTTTCCTGGATTTAATTACACAAATTAATGGTAGAATTATAGTATTAGAGAAGTTAAAATAAAGTATGTTTCTTGCTGCTTCATGATTACCTGGCTAAAATTTAAAGAATTTATTGTGGTTCACGCATTTGAGACAGTTACAGTCATACTAAAATTCCCTTATGTAGCATACATTCTTTAAAACTTTTAAGCAAAAAGTTTTTGCTTAAAAAATCAGTAGCATACATTCTTAAAATCAGTAGCATACATTCTTTAAAACTTTTAAGCAAAAAATGTCCCTCTCTCTTGTGAAGCAACAGATTTTGGGGATTCAGCTGAGAATACACCCAGACTTTTGACCAGATACAGGGCATCCATTGAAGTTCAGACACCATACACGCACCCACCTCATGGGTGGTCAGCCAACTCTCCAGGCCAGGATATCTACGGTAACTTGCGAAGTGTATCCATCCATGGATGTTCAGAGTGTTAGTATTTAGCTCAGAAATGGAAGAGCCCTGGCTGTCTCACACATGGTACTGTAAAATAATTAAATTTAACAATGGAGAATGAGCAGGGTTGTGGATTGTAAGAGCATGTACTTATAGGCCATTTCTTTAAAATAGGTCAAAGGGAAATTACCTGCTCAGTCTCTTCCCTACGTGTTCACAGTGGAGTGTTACCTTTGCCTCCCATGGATGTGTCGGCTGAAATGAAAGATTCTTGTTCAATGAGTGTGAACTTCAGAACCCTTCTGACATTCCCTAGGAAATGCAGTTCAGAATCGCCCCTTGTAGCACTCGACAGACAGTTAGAGGGCCTGGAAAGAAATCTGTATAGGTCTCCATTTCTCCACACTCACCAAGTTCCTCTGTTCAGGTAAATCATCAGGAAGCAATGTACCTCCAGCTGCATTGCTTCAACTTCCAGCAGCAGGACCATCACTGGGGTATGATTTAATATTGGGTCTTCAGCAGGTGGGAGAAAAAAAATCTCCATCTTTTGCCCCATATAGCTGGAGACATTTATATGAAAAAAGTTTCTGTCTTTTACAATATAGAGGTGGAGACACTACTTGGTATTTTTTAATAAAGTAGCTTCTATAACAGAATTCTTCTTGAAGTTGACACCAAGGAAAAAAATTTGCACTGCAATTTTTTTTGAAAAGTAAGAATTATACTGTGTGATAGTTTCCGTTTTTTGCCTTAGCTGCAAGCAAGCAAACTGACTTCAGTGCTTATTTAGAACAACTGGCATCTTGGGTACCTCTAAAGTTGTTTTTTTTTGTTTGTTTGTTTTCCGGTACTGGGAATCAAACTCATGACATTGCACTTGCCAAGCAGGCGCTGTGCTGCTGAGCTAAATCCCCAGCCCCTTAAAGTTTTTTTTTTTAATTTCTATTGTTTGCTTGTTTATTTTATAGTGATCCCAGGGCCTCATGCATGCTAGGCAAGCATACTGAGATGCACCCATTTACCCCTCATTTTTAGTAACCAAATATTCAGTCATACATTTGATTTTATTTTGAAATGACTTACTATCCATTTTTGAAAAAGCCAAGTAGGCCAAATAAAAGTAGGCAGAGAAGATGATAACTTGTCCATAATAGCATCTGTACTGGCTTATGCTCTAAAGAAGAAAGTTTCCATTTCTTCAAAATTACACTCATCCCAGCTAGGTATGGTGGTGCACTAATGTAATCCCAGCACTCGGGAGGCTGAGGCAGGAGTGTTGCCATGAGTTCAAGGCCAACCTGGACTACATAGTGAGTTCAAGGCCAACCTGAGCTATAGAGTGATACCCTGTCTCAGGAAAAAAAAAATGACAACTCATCCTGGAACCCTGAAAATAGTGTTAGATCTTCGTACCTCCCCATACACTGTATCGATATGTATAAACACATTTGCCGTAATGTGATGTCCAGAAATCAAATGGACATTTATTTGGTCTTTGGGTTAAAAGTTCCTTTACATTTCTCTTATAAAGGACTTAATTTGTTATCTTAAAAACCTAATGCATTGAAGAGAAACATCTATCGTGGACAAATTGATGAGTCTGTAAGCTCTCTGCAGTAAAACCTAACACACCCTAAATTTCAATTAAGTGATGTTAATTAAGGCTGGTTCTATAGTGATAGCAGCTGATTTTTAAAAGGAGGCATATTCCAAGACGTCTACCTAATAAGCATGCAAAATATTTTTATTTTTGCTGAAAAAGTTGTACTTTTGCCAGATTACTGTGGTTCAGCTCTCACCAGGGAGATATATGAATCTGCTTTTTTAAGCAGTCACTCTGTTTTCCTTTTACCATATAGGTAAAAGTAAGTTCTATAAGTGTATTCACTGCAGACATTTGGTGCATCTCTTAAGAGAGATGTCAGAGGACTGACCATGTGTGCACATATGTGGGTGTGTGTTAAGCAGTCACCACTCACGCTTTTTTGTTAAAGGGACCAGTGTGCTTTTCTGATCCGTTTAACATTGGATCCTAGGCTATGCAATGCTGGATGGCTTGGTGTAGACCAGAATTATGGATGCTACCAACCTCTGATTTTCTCGACCAAGGGTGTATGTTAGAGTGCATGGAGGTGCAGTGCAAAAGATATTGTCACCTTCTAGAAGGCTCATTACCAAAGTGGTAAACGCTTTTTGAGGCAAATCAAATGCAAGGACAAAGGTTACAGGGGTAGGTGTTTGGTTCAGTTATTTTTTTCACACTCGGTGCGTATAGTACACGGTACATGCAGATACAGACACCTAGGAGAGCCTTGACTCCAGGCGGAGGTTTGACAGATACAGCAGTGGCTCTCAACCGTCGTTTCTGCAGAATCATTCCTGTGAATTTTTTTCTATCTATAACCTTTCTCATTGCCTATGGTGATTCTTTTTTTTTAAATTATATTTTACTGGTGCATGTTAGTATCACACTGTGAAGTCTGTTTTGGGAAGTTGGTGATGCACTTATCTCAGTCAGTTTCAGTCTCATGACTCCCCCTGAGCCCCTTCTCTATCTTCAGAATTGTACCTGCTGATTGTTTCCTGTCATCTCTCCTTTGTCAGTTTATTTACCAATTTTTGTATTTTTTAAGTTTCTTGTATAAAAGAAAACATACAACATGTAATTTTCTGAGTCTGGCTAATGTTCTTCCACATGATTTGTAGTTCCATCTATTTTTCTGCACATGACATGATTTAATTCCTCTTTATGGCTGAGTAATATTCTGTTGTGTATACAGCCCACATGTTATTTATCCATTCATCTGTTGATGAACTCTAGGCCAGTGGTGAAGGACCTGTAGCACATGATGTTTGTTATCATTAAAAGCTCTAAAAGATTTGCCGTCACTGATACAGGCTGTTTCCAGAGCTTAGCTATTTGAGTTGTGCTGCTGTCAACGTGGGTAGGCCTGTGTCACTATAGCATGCAGTCTTTAATTTCTTCAGGTACATGCCCAGAAGTGGTGTAACTGGGTTAAATGGTATTCTTAGGGTTAGTCTTTGGAGGATTCTCCATACTGATCATGTGTTTATGCTATTTTACATGCTCACCAACAACCTAGAAGCCTACCCC
>NW_004955449.1:6316644-6318356 GCF_000276665.1 Chinchilla lanigera
GTGACATGGGTTAGGGTTTCAGTGTAATTTTAAAAACTTTCGTAAGTACACACTTGTAGTATATAATGATTACCTTCAGCAAGAGGAGTTGGTACGTGTATGAAACACATCTTAACTTGCATTTTTCTGATGGTTAGAGATGTTGAACATTTTTTCTTATACTTTTTGGCCATTTGAATTTCATTTGAGACTTATCCAGTTTATTTGCCCATTTTTAATTGGGCTCATTATTATATGAGGGTTAATTTTTTTGTTATTTATATATTCTAGACATCTCCTATCAGAAGGATGGTAGCAAAGATTTTCTCCTATTCCGTGAGTTGTCTGCTCACTGTTATTTGTTGCCTTTGCTGTGTAGAAGCTTTTTAGCTAGAGTATAACACTAATTTTGTCATTAAGGCATAGAGACATGGGTCTGTCAGATCCACATTTATTCTTTAGAATATTTCTATTGATGAATTATTAATTTTATTTTAGGAGTTTTATTGCATTAAACAATGAGTACTTAACAGGAGAAAAATCGTAAAAATAAAATTTTGAATTTTAATATTTGTTATTTATAAAAAAGCATCAAAATTTTCAACATTGACTGATTTTGGTATACTAAATCTAAAAAAGAACAACACAAATAAATTCTTACATGAACTACAATGAAAATAGCAATGGCACTTTATGAACAAAAAATCTTTAATTATCACTCCTAAGGCAGTCTGCACACATGACAAGAGCATGTTCCATGCACAGGTATCACTTACACTGATAACACATGTGTTTTGCTTTCCTGACCTTTTTGTAGGACATTCTTGACATCTCAGTGGTTTTACTATGTTTTGAGGAGATTCTTATATTATGCACTGTGTAGTTAACAGGAACATAAAATATCAGTAAAGTATTAAACTTTTAATAATGTACTGTGCATTTAGAATAGACATCAGCATTTTCACATCAGCTGTGTATTTGCTTACAAAATCTAAAAGATAACATCAGAAGTAAATTCCTATATGAACTACAAGGAAAATACTTTACCACAAAAATAAGCTTTGCTTCAGTTGTCACACTTAAGGTAGTCTTCACATCATGACAACTGCATGTTCTATGCACATTTCTCACTTTTACTGACAGTACATGTGCTTAGCTTTCTTATCCTTCATGGCAGTGTTGTCACCTCTCTTCTTGTTTTGTTAGGGGGTTTGTACTGTATTGTACAGTACACACTTAGCAGGGAAATAAGATAGCAATGAAATAAGACAGCAGTGAAATAAAATTATCAAATATATAATGTATGCTTAGAATAAACATCAACATTTTCACATCAGCTGGTACTTCCTTACTGAATCCAAAAGATAATTGTGGAGGACCACCACAGTCTGGGGGAGGTTGCTCTCCCCCAGACCCAAGTGGGATTGTGTTTACTTATGAGCAATTCAGGTTGTATAGAGGTGACTTCCCTAGACTGGCTTTCAGTTTAGCTAGTGAGTTATTTATATATTCTAGACATCTCCTATCAGAAGAATAGTAGCAAAGCTTTTTATGCTGAGGCTGTATATGTGTCTTCATGAGAGCAGGCAATTGATGCTGGCCTAACATAGTTTATTATCAGTGGCTATGGTTGAGCTCAGATAGATGAGCTGTGATACCATGGGGCTAAGATATGAGATAACATCTCCACCAAGGCCTGCATGACTCCAGTCAATTCCTTCACAGAACTGGCT
>NW_004955449.1:6319256-6328259 GCF_000276665.1 Chinchilla lanigera
AAAGTTTTCATCTCAGGCTTCTGTTTCCTTGAGGTTTCCCTATGACTATGTCTGTCATGATGAAATGTTGACATCAGCAGTACCAGTTTGTTTTTCTTCACCACATACGAGGCCAGTGTTACATCTTTCTGAAATCTTAAGATTGTATACAATTCTCTGTTTTTAAATTGTAACATTTTAGTTGGAATTTCTGCTTTGTTCCTGTGTACATTTCCTGTACTGGTCAACTTGTATTCTGTTAGCAAATTTAGCATCAACTGGAAACTGGTAAACCAGTTGTCAAATATCAAGTTCTGATTAGTTTGGGAAATGGGAGCAACAAATCTGTTCACAACATCATTTGGTTTATTACTATATGAATGAGAACCTGTTGGCTGAGTTCCAGGATAAATGTCTAAATTGAAAGCATAATAAGTCTTGGCATCTACAAGGGCGCAAAATTTTATACCATATTTTGACCTATCACTTTTCTCTAAATCTTTTACATTCTTCTGCTCAACATGAGAAAACCCTGCTAAGTACAACAGACCTATGAATGCTTTCAGTTAAGGTAGTGAGGTGTCAAATACATTTTTGAATATGACTTTTGGTGCATATAAAACATTTTACTTGCATTTCAGCCTTTGTGTATTTCACAGCATCTTGTACCATTTCATCTGTTACAATTTTCAACCTTGAATGACAGTGCTGGCATTCTGTCCAATACATTTCACCCCTGCAAGACCCTCACTGTATTTTCAGACCAGGTTGTCACATTGAATCATTCCATTTGGTTGCATGGTCATCTTTTAACATTTCAATTAGTCAAATATGTACTCACATTACTGTTTTCTTTGTCACTGAATTAAGGAGGTCTGCATTCCCTGTGTCCCTATCAATTGATTCTTGCCCCATTTCACTGTCACAGGAACTTTGGCTTACATGACCAACATCAAAGTCATCATCATCATTATCACCATCATTAACATACACCCACACCACTCTTCTGTTATGAAAGCATGTATTTACCATAATGGATCATCTTCATCCATGCATGAGTAATCTGATGTTTCACTTTCGAGCTCCTCTATAATTTACAAATCTGGCTTTTTATGTGCCATTGTAATGAATTGGGTTACTTCTACCTGAAAAATCAAAAGAAAACTTTTTTTTTAAACAAATTCTGGAGTGGTGTGGGTCTGTTAGACCCTCTGTGATGCTCAGGTAAACATACACAAAACTAGTTACATGATTTTGTGTATGTTGGAGCATAAAGTGGAGCATAAGGTCAAGAAAAACCCTGTCTTGCCACTTTTGCATATATGCACACACCTTTCTGTTTGTCATACCAAGTAGGTAAACAAATAGATTACTATGTGTACACCTCAAGGAAAGGTATTGAGATACATAGCTTGCTACTATTATGCTAAAATGTATGTTTACAGTAGAAAAGTAAGGGATGGGTCCACTGGACCTGGTCTTATGTACCTAGTTTGAGGTAATCCCATTTGTTAATTCTTGATATTGTTTGTTGTACTTTTGGAGTCTTGTTCAGGAAGTCTTTGCCTGTGCCTGTGGGTTCCAGCATTTCTCTTATGTTGTCTTGCAGCTAGTTCTGTATTTCTGGTTTTATATCTTGGTTTTTCATCCATTTTGACTTGATTTTTCATACAAAGTAAGAGATAGGGATCTAATTTCAATTTTCTGCATGAGGATATCCAGTTTTCAAAATACCATTTGTTAAAGAGATTGTCTTTTCTCAAGCGTGTGTTTTTTAAAATCTCTTCCTCAAACATCTGATGGCTATAAGTGCCTGGGTTTGTTTCTATGCCTTTTATTCTATTCCAGTGATATACATTTTTATTTTTATGCCAATATTATATTATCTTTTATTACTGTGGCTTTACATATAGTTTGAAGTCTGGTATAGTGATACCTTCAGGTTGGCTCATTTTTGCTCAGGATTACTTTGGCTATTCTGACTCTTTTCTAATTCCAAATGAAATTTAGGATTGATTTTTCTAGTTTTGTGAAAAATGTTATTGTTGTGTTAATAGGGATTGCAATAAGTCCAGAGATCACTTTTGGTAATATTATTCTTTGATTCTGCCAATGCAAAACAAAAGGTAACTATTTTCTAGTGTCCTCTTCTGTTTTTTTCTTTGGAGTTCTGTAATTTTCATTTTACAGATCTTTCATCTCCTTAGTTAGGTTGATTCCCAGGTATTTAATTTTTTGAAGCTATTGCATGTGGAATTGTTTCCTTCATTTCTTTCTTGGTGGATTTGCTGTTGGTATATGGGAACATCGTTGATTTTTGTGTGTTGATTTTATAGACTGCCACTTTTGGTGAATTTATTAGCTCTCAAAGTATTTTAGTGGAAATTTTTGAGTCTTTTCTGTAATGGATCATAACATCTGCAAATAGGGATAATTTGACTTCTTCCTTTCCTATTCCTATCCCTTTTATTTCTTCCTCATTGCTTTGGCTAAGATATTGAGTGCAGTATTCAACAGGAATGGTGAGTGTGGACCCCCTCATCTTGTTCCTGATGTTAGAAGGAATTCTATTTTTCCTCATAATGTTGGCTGTGGGTTTGCAACATGTATTTTTATCACGGTTTTTTTTTTTTTAATCGTGAAAGGACATCAAATTTTGTCAAAGGCTTTTTCAGTATCAATTGAAATGATGATTTTTATCAGATTCTATTTATGTGGTATTCTGTATTTATTGATATTGAACCTTCTTTGCATCCTTGGATAAAAATAGATTGGTCGTGGTGCATGATCTTCTTAAGGTATTCTTGAGGTCTGTTTGTAAGGATCTTAAGGATTTTTGCACCTGTATGCCTCAAGGATATTGGTTTGTAGTTTTCCTTTTTTGTTGAGTCCTTATCTTGTTTCATTAGGGTGCTGTTGGCTTCATAAAATGAATTTGAGAAGATACCTTTCCTTTATATTACATAGAAATGTTAGGGGAGCATTGGTATTAGTTTTTATTTAATGATTTTGTATAGTGCAGCAGTAAATTTACCTGGTTCTGGGTTTTTCCTAATTGGTAGAGTATTAATTACTGCTTCAGTCTCATTGCTTGTTACTGATCTGTTGAGATTATGCATGTCTTGGTTCAATTAGGTTGATCATCTGGGTCTAGGAATTTACTCTAGAGTCTCCAATTTGTTGGAATGTAAGTTTAAAATATAATTTCTGATGACCCTCTGGATGTCAGTGGCATCTGTTGTAGCTTTCCCTTTTAATCTCTAAATTTTATTAATTTGAGCTTTCTCTTTTAACTTTGCTTAGAGTTTATTAATCTTGTGTTTTCAAAGCATCAACACTTTGATTCATTGATCCTATGTATTTTTTTAGTTTTAATTTTATTAATTTCTGCTCTTTATTATTTCCCTCTTCTGATCTTTATTATTTCTTTACTTCTACTGGCTCTCAGTTTGTTTTTTGTAATACATTATTAGATTGTTTATTTGAGCTCTTTTTCTAATGTAAGTACTCATAGCAATAAACTTCCCTTTTAGAACTGTTTTTATTGGATCCTATAGATTCTGATATGGAGTGTTTCCATTATCATTTGATTCTAGAAATTTTAAATTTCTCCCCAGACTTCTTCAGTAATCCATTGACCATTTAAGAGAATATTATTCAATCTCCATGTGTTTGTGTGGGTTCTGTGCTTTCTTTTGCTGTTGATTTTTAGTTTCATTGCCTGTGATGTGATAGAATGTAGGAGATTGTTTTAGTTGTTTTATATTTATTGAGATTCATTTTATTGCCCAAAATATGGTATATTTTTGGAGGTAGTTCTATGGGAAGCTGAAAAGAAAGTATATTGTGTTGATGTTGGATAAAACACTCTGTAAATAGTAGCTAAGTCCATCTGATCTGTAATATAGTTTAATTCTGATGTTTTCTTGTAGATTTTTTCCCAGTTGACCTATTTTTGCTAGCAGGGTGTTAAAGTCCTCCACTGTGATTGTATTGGGGTATATCTGTCCTTCTATGTCAAGTTGTATTCTTTTTAATGAAATTGAGTATGCTGATGCTTGGTGCATATGTATTTATGATTGCAATGTTTCTTGGTGATTTCTTTCTTTTACTAGTATATAGTGGCCCTCTTCATCTTTTCTAATCAGTTTCAGTTTGTAGTCAACTTTGTCAGGTATGGGGATAACTAGTCCTGATTGCTTTCAGGCTATAGCTACTCAGGGTATCACTTTCCATTCTTCTACTTTCAGTCTCTGTGCTTCTTTTCAGATGAGGTGAGTTTCTTGCAGTCAGCATAGGGATTGGTCTTGGTTTTTGATCCACTTTGTCAATTTGTGTCTTCTAGTTGGAGAGTTAAGACTGTTAACATTGTGTTGTAATTGAAAGATACATATTTTGTTCCTGTCATTTTATTGTTTTTCTAGTGTTTGATTCCCTTCTATTGTCCATTCATTTATCTTCTCTCCCAATGACATTTACTCTTTCAGTTTGTCAATGAAAATGTCTTCTTGGAGGGTTTAGGACTCCTTCAAGTATGTTCTACAATGCTAGCTTGGTGGTCATATATTTCTCTAGCTTATACTTATCATAGACGTCTTTATTTGTTCTTCAGTTTTGAAGTTTTGAAGGATAGCTTTTGGTAATCTGAGTTGGCAGTTTTTTTGCAGCGCTTGAAAAACTTTGTTCCAAGACCTTGGTTTTAAGGTTTCTGTTGAGAAATCTGCTGTTACTCATAGGCTTGTCCTTATAAGAGATTTGTTACATTTCTCTAATAGCTTTTAATATATCTATATCTCTATCACCTATATCTATATATAGATATAGATATTTTTGCTCTGAATATTCTGAGTTGTTGACATTCAACTTTGATGTGTTATGGAGAAGTTCTTTTCTAGTCACATCTACCTGAGTATCCATCTAATTCCCTAGTTTTTCAGTGAACAGATTTTTAAAAGCACTAGCCTGTAGTTCAACTCCTTGTTCTAGGCTAGTAAGTCTTAAGTTATATCTTTTAGATTTATCCAGGAACTCTGGTTATAGTCTCTGTTCCGTGCTGCTTATTCTTTTTTCTTTGAACTTGTCTCAGTGTTCTGTCACGTCCATCCATTTGCAACTCCTGATATTCTTCTGATTGATCTTGTCTGCTGCCTAGCCTTTCAGTTGAGCTTTTTATTTGACTTACTGAGGTTTTTATTTCCAGGATTCCTGTGTAATTCTTTCATAGAACTTCTACCTCTTTGCTAGTCTTTCATATTTTATATCATCCTCTTTAATTTAAACAGCTGCTTATTTATGTCTTCTTTATAGCTCATTGATCATTTTAGGAATTGAGTCCTTCAATTATTTATTTGTCTCTTTGGTCTCATTGTTCATTTTAGCTGTCAGTTTTAAAAATTTTTTTGAAATTTCATCCAGTTTGGTATCTATGGAATCAGCTTTTGGAGAGTGTATCAGTCAGGGTTTACTAGAGGAGCAGATATAATACAAGATAAACAAATGTACAAGGAATTACAAGTTTGGCTTACAATGGTCAGCTACAGAGTTGGATGAGGAAGCGTGCAGAGGGTGTCTGCACGCTGGAGATTGAAGAGCCCAGCCCCGGGCCTGGAGCTCGCTGCAGTGTCCGTGCAAGTCCGTATCAAAAGGCTGATGGGTCTGCGACGGAATGCTGAAGAATCTACGATGAAGGCGGGAGAGCCAACACCAGAAGGCTGAAGAGTCCAGATAGAAGCCCAACAGTCTGCACCAGAAGCCAGGAGACGACCAAGCTGAAGGCGAAGACCGGAGCTCCTCTGAAGAACCCGCAGCCAGTCCTTCCTCAATTCCTACTTTTATGCAGTCTACCCACTCTAGGGAGGTGGGGGTGGTCCTCCACACCCACACCCTCTGCATGCCTGCCTCTTGCACAGGCTCAGGATGAATACAAATTAAGCACCCAGGATCCCTTCTGAGTTGCATAGTTAACCTTCTAAACTTCTCAAATTAACACAATAAACAACATCCCAGAAGGGTAAGGGTGTGTCCTTTTCACCCCAAGAGGCAGAACTGCTGAGTCACTTAGCCAAACCTCTAGACTCCCCAAGTTGGCACAATGTATCAACCATAACAGAGAGTTACATATTTTTGAAGGCATCTTGTTGCCTTGTTTGCTCATTTTAATTGTTTTTGCATAGAGGTTTGTAGAAAAGTTGGGTGGTGTATATCTGCCACTGTAGTGTGGGGTTTTTACTTGTAAGTGGCTTCTTTTTTGTGGTATGTCTTGTGTTGAGGGTATGTCTCTATGTGAGTTTTGACTTTGCTCTGAGTGCTATGTTCAGCCCGTAGTCCTCCTTTGAGAGGAGAGAATAACTACCAGTAACCTCAACACTTGAGACGTTAACCTTTCACCTTTCATACATTGTCTGATACCTAAGAACTTGATGGAACTAACCCAAGAAAGGGCACACAGAGTAATATGGTACAGTAGGCTAGAGTAGACTAGTAAGCCAACTATTTCACATAGCCTATAGATAAATAAAAGAGAGGAAGAGATAGAAGGGAAAAAAGAACAGAAAACAAAAAAGAAAAGCAAGAGAATAATAAAGACATAATAATAGTTTTTAAAAAGGAAAAAGAAAAGGGGAGAATAAAGAGACAGAAATAGGGAGGGAAATGAAGATAGTAGGAGAAGGAAGGGAGTAAAAGTTAGAAAAGAGAGTAGAAAAGGAAGTTGTTTCTGGTTGTTGGTAAAACAAACAAATTTAGATAGCCCTAAAAAGCAACTTTGTTGTGGGAGTATATGAAAAAGCAAGGTAAAGTGCCCTGGAGTGAAAATGGAAAACAAGTATAACTGTGCCCATACTCACATGTAAAAAGATTGACCCTTGCAATACAAAACAATGAAAGGGTGGAAGGACAAAACCCCAGGGGAGGTGCAATAGTCCTGATCTGTTAGTTGGGTGAGTCTCAGGCTGCTGCTGTCTTGAGCAGGAAGTTCCCTCCTCCCATGCCTCATCACTCCTGTGATTTCAGTGGCATCCAGGGTCAGGGAAGAGACTCTTCAGTGACCACAGACCTCTCATTTTCTTTCTGGTACTTCTCACTGTGCCTGGTAATGGCGAAGCAGAAACTCGAGGCAAGAGTGTCCAGATGTCACTGGCATCCCAGCCCTGACTCAGTCTGCTGAGACTCTCCCTGGCCTGTGGTTCCTTCGGCGCCCAGTCCTGGGGAAGAAAGACCTGATATGAGGTCTGCTTCTCTCACTCTGCCCTGGCAGCCGCCACCTCTGGCCCATCTGCAGCCCTCCAAGTTCCAGTGTGGTCTGCAGCTCCTGTGGTGTCCATGAACAGGGGGCTCTCTTGCTGTAATCTGGCTCCATGTCTTGGCTAGAGAACCACTTGGTTGGGCTAGCACTCAGCGTGATGGTGTCTGGGTGTGCACCAGACAGTGTCTTCTCCCAGGCTGCTGCTTCTCAAACTCTGTTTCATGGGAGGGCAGCCCTGCCCCTGCGGCAGAGCCTGTGGCCTGGGAAGCACTGTCCTCTCATTATCTCAGACTCCGGGCTGCGTCCTGTCAGGGGAACTGCACGGCTCAGTGGGCACCGAGGGTAGGGCTGACTGGGATGAGTGCTCAGCTGCAGCCACCCCCCAGTTTCCTTCCTAGAAGGTTTTGAGCATTTTACAGAATAGCATTTCCTCCAGACCTGTGCTCAGAGCAGGACCTGGGTTGGCGGCAGCCTCACTTCTTACGCCAGCTTTTCTGTTTTCTGTATCTCACCTGTGCACTACGTGTTCTGTTTAACTTGTATTCTGGCTGTTGGTGTCTCCACTGCCTTACGTGTCTGTATGTTGACTGGGTATCTGGGAGCTGTCTGAGTGCTGCTTCCACTGCACTGCTCTGATCCGCCACTCACCTGTAGTGACTATTACCTGGGTGTTGGGTATAACTGGGGGGAAATACCTCTCTTTAGAGATTGCGTCTCTGCTCATCCTACCTGCAGTGTGAGAGCCACCCATCTGGACTAAAGAGCAGTGGTCTAGAAGTCTCGCAATCCCAGGTGTCAATTCTGCCATTAATGGCTCCCAGCGGAGGCCCAACACCTAGTAGGTGATCAATAAGGATTTATGGAGTGTTGAGTGAATTAACTAGCTGTGTAATCTTAGGCAAGCCATTTAATCTCTTTGGCTTCAATTTCTTCACCTGAGGAATGAGGGGAATGGATTAGATGACCTCTGAGGCACCTTGCAGTTGTAAAATTATATGATTCTGTGATTGGCTCTTTACCTCTGAGGAAGATTAATTTGACAGGATGGTGAAGGATGGATGACAGAGGGAGACAGAGAGAGACAAAAGAAAGGAAATACGCCTTTCAGTCAGCCTAATGTTTCCTTCACTACTACTGTTTTTAAAGCACTTACTTACACTGAGTTTTCTGTGTAGTTTACCTATGCCGGCTGTCCCTCTCCCAGAAGATTATAAACTCTTTTCAGACTGGAATTATGGCTTTGTTTTTCCTTCTGTTTTTGTGAGCCTCAAAATATAAGTCATAATAATGCCTTGCAGCTGTACCTGGGAAGTCACACTGTTCACACGGCTCATTTCCCCTGTGAGGTAAGCGTATTCCCCAATTAACTGCAGAAGCTGAAAGTTAGAGGTGAAGTGGATTACTGAGCACCTTGGCTGAAGAGCAGCTGAAGTGTGCATTGAGCGCTGCTGACCACTCTCTGAGCATGAGGCGCCAGTTCCTAAAGCTTCCTAGTTCACCGATTTAAAATCATCGCTCAGCCTGGCAAGCGCAAGGTCGTGAGTTCGGTTCCCGGTACCGGAGAAAAACCAAAAAAAAAAAAATTAAAAAAAAAAGAAAAATAAAAAAGGCAGGACTTTCAGTACAGCAGTATGAGGAGCTTAGTAAATTCTGTCCCAAAAAAACCACAATGCTGGACACAGTTATGTTTTGAATTTCATAGTTCCTGAGATTGACAAAGGGCATATAGCAAGTTGAGAAGTGACTATTCACGAAAGCCTATTAAGCTTCATGTAAAATTT
>NW_004955449.1:6328359-6420114 GCF_000276665.1 Chinchilla lanigera
AAATAAATAAATAAAATCATTGCTCAGGGAAAGCCCATAGATGACAGGAGCCTCACTTCCGAGCCATGCTGGGCTTGGCCACAGGTGCTGCTACAGTTGCTTCCTGGTTCTCTTGTTTCTGACCTGTGCTGTAGGTTCCCTCAACCTATCCTAATGTTGGTGCAGTTTTCCTGTTTCATTAAGTACAACAATTTTCTTCCTGAGCTACGCATTCATCTGCCAAGAATTCCATGAAGAATAGCTCCCTCGACCTGTTATGGTCGTTTTTTTGTTGTTGTTGTTTGTTTGTTTTTTTTTTCTGTACAACTTTAGTTTTCACAGTAACATTTTCTGTATATGTACGTTGTGTGTATAAAGTATTCATTTTTCATTACCTCATTTGTTCTAGTTTTTAAATTTTTGCTACTTTTTTTTAAATTTTAAAGAGAATAGTAAAAAAAAAGAACAATAGCAAAATACAAACAAAACAAAGCAAAGACAATAAAAGTGATACAGGGTTTCAAACCAAATGATAGGGATTAACAGTGGTTGTTATGTTATATATTGTTATCTTTAAAGAAGTTGCTCAGATTACCAGATGTAAGAATGGAAAGTTGATCAAACCATTAAAGAGAATAAGAAAATAATAATTTAAAGAACACTAGAGACAATACAGAGTTTCACTAGACAGAATGGTTGGAATTCCCCAGTCGTTGTTATATTGCATATTGTTGTTTTCACATGAGTTGCTCAGATTACCAGATATAAGCATGTAAAATTGGTCAAAATATATAAAAAAAAATTTAAGCATTAACTATTCCTTTCAATAAACCATCAGACATCAGCAGTACAGTTATTCCAGCTATCCTTCTATATACATATATATATCTATATATTGCCTTAGTACTTTCTTTGTCTTCTTTTCCTTATCCCAGTTGTTCCCATGAAAGAATAAATTTATTCTTCTTGATAGATGGTGGTGATCTGCCCTTGGTTAGTGATAGTAAAGTTGCAGAGAAATGGATGATTTGAGAATCTTAAAGAGGAAGAGCCCACAGGTCTCATGTGGTTGGTTGTTACTGTCATTTACAGCCTACAGAGCAGAAAGAAAGCAAATGTGAGGGGAGTAGCGATGTGTTCCGTTTTGGGTGTGCTGAGCTTTTCGGTGACTGGACATTGCATGGAGGGTTACTACATGTAGGCAGGGAGATAATGAATTTATAGCTCTGGGGAAGTACCTGGGATTGACGTATGGATTTGGAATTAATCATACAGGGAGAGAATAAGCAGAGAGTTTGGTAAAGGATGGAGCCATAAATCTTGAGAAGACAGGCAGACAGAGACAGAGTAGTATGTGGGCCGACCTGAAAGGGCCTGGGGAAAGCTAGAAAGAGGAAGTGTTTCAGAAGCCATGGGAAGAGGCCTTGTATAAAAGCCAGACTGCTATACTGTGTTAATTCATTCAACAAATGCTATCTGAGTGTTCTCAGACACGGAGCAGGGTGCTGAGGGACGAATAAGGCACAAAACAAATGGGGGTGGGGTTTGGACCTTATTGTCTGGTGGCTGAGCCAGGTGTGAAGGTAGTGATTAACCTTTGTGGGAAATGTGGTATTATAGCACAAGCCTAGAGGCTGGCAGAGCCCCATCTTGATGGGACAAGTCTACCACTCACGATCAATCACTGTAATATTTCAAAGTGAGTGTTCTAGAAGGTTCAGAGTTGTAAAAGAGTGAGCCAATGATTATTTATTTGCCTTTTTCTTCATAGAATTTTTTCTTTTTTTAACTGGGAATTAAAACTCAGGACCTCATGTTTGCCAGGAAGGTGCTATGCCGCTGAGCTATATCCCTGGCTTCTTTTAATAGATTCTTAAAAAAATACATCAAAGTCTTACTACTTCAGAAATTTTTATGTATTTCTATTGCCCACAGTTTGTGTGTGAATATCAGCAGAAATTATGTTTTATATTTGACCTCACTAATGGGTAGCAATAGACTAAATCTGGCTCACATATTAATGTTAAAGTTTAAAATTATGCATCAATAATTGAAACTATGGAATTTCATTCATAATGTCAGATTTCTTGTTTTTGTGAATAATCTGAATATTTGACAACAGTTAGCCTAAATTCCTGCTTGACCATACCCAGCCGGTTGTGGGCAGCTGTTGCTTCCTCTGGGTGAGGAACAAGCTTGCCCGCTGGCAAGGTCCCCGCGTCTCCCTGTTCTTTAATTCAATCCCTGCCTTACACTCAGTCCCTGCAGTGGAACTTAAAGACTGCGAGTGGGAGTATAAAGTGGTATAACTTAAATGGAGTGGGACTTACCTAGCAAATGGCAAATGTGTGTATCTTGTGACCCAGCAATTCACTTCTAGAAACTCATTTTTCTACTTATGTGTTTAGAAATTTAGGACAAGGTTATTCTTTGAAGCATTGTTTGTAAAAGTGGACGATTAGAAACAGTCTGTTTATAGAATGGGAACTGGTTCAGAAAGATACCGCATACAGTGGGAAACGGTGTAGCTGCACAGAAAAGACTGAGAAAGCACTGGATGAACGGCTGAGACATTCTGAGATGTATTATGCTAAGTTAAAGGCACGGAACAGAGCAGGGGATATTGTGTACTGCCATTTGTATTAAATATGTATATTTGCTGGTCTGTGCATAGATATCTCAGGAAGGGTACACAAAAAAGTCCAAAATATTTATTCACTTTGAGACAGGAATCAGATATTTGGATCGGGGGAGCTAATTTTCACAGTACATCCTCTTATACTTATTGATTTCCCCACACCCAATACTGGACATTAAACCCAGGGCCTTCATACTGACCTGCAACCCCATCCCTTTAAAAATTCTTTTTTTATTTTGAGACAGTCTAGATTTAAACTGGTGATCCTCCTGCCTCAGCCTGTAAGACCATAGGCTTTTATTTCTTATTTTAACAAAATAATTTTCCTTCTGTGTCCTGCGTCATTGATCTACCAATGAGTGTCACACCCCTATGATCCAGTCACCTCCCAAATCCCCACCTATGAGTTCTTGAAGCTCATGAGGCTTTACGTAGACATCTAGATATCAACTGTAACATTCCTTAACACATGTAACAGTTTTTAACCTTAGGATTTAAGACAGTTTTTGATAAGAGTCAGGAACAGCAGCCTGCGTCCTACAGCTGTTACTCCCAGATTATCTTTTCCTCAGTAAAGTTGCACAGGCATAGGTTTTGCCTGTAAATCATGCCTGTTTTCAGCTTCCCTGAAATCAAGTGTCCTGTGTGATATCAATTAAAGTAAATGTACTTTCAATTAGAGGTGTTAAGTGTAAGCCTGAAAAGATTAATTCTTTATAAAAGGATGACCTTCAGTTGTTAAATCCAATTAGGCATTTTTCCAACTATACTTCATCTTGATAGGACAAGTCTACCACTCACAATCAATCACTGCAACATTTCAAAGTGAGTGTTGTAGGTTCAGAATTGTAAAAGAGTGACTTGACTAGGCAAGCTCCATGGCTTGAACCACCGTGGACATAGGTGTAGATTCTTACTTTCGTAGTGTTAACATTTAAAGCATCAAGATGCACATGATGATATTCCTGGCACAGTTCTTACACCTCTTACCAGGATCTTAAGTATGACAGACTAATCTAAAGACAGATCAAAATAGAGAACAGTGCCATGAGTTAGTACTGAATTAAATTCTTCTGTAGTTTCTGTCCTTATGTCATTTCACTATTAAATACATCAGTAGTACTCACTTTCCTAGTGGTTGTTTTTTCTTATTGACAATTTCAGTTCTAATTTAACTTTTGCTCATATACAGCATGCAGAGCCAAGACTATTAATGAAGTGAATGTTGGTGATTGTTTTTGGTATTGTGCAACATTTGGGGGAATATTGTTTTCTCTTTAAAATGAAAGGAATTAAGCATTTCTATTTGTATTAGGTATTTCCAGCACAGAACTGTTGGTTCTCACTCTGCTAGTCATGAACGTAGTCACCCAAAAATGGGAGAGCCAATGGAGTCACAAAACCAAGAGTAGAAAACAAGCAACACCTCTTTGCATCACGCAAAAATGGGAGAGCCAATGGAGTCACAAAACCAAGAGTAGAAAACAAGCAACACCTCTTTGCATGTCTCAGAGGTGACTGTTGGAATCAAATGAGCATATGTGTATGTGTGTGTGTGTGTGTGTGTGTGTATATATATATATAAAATCTATCTCAATATGTACACATATGTATACATACACAGAGTCCACCCCAAAAATGTATACACACTTCAGAAAAAGAAAAATAACAGATGTCTGGAAGTTTGAGCACCCCTTGTATTTGTAGAGATCAAAGGTAACTTCTGTTAGTCTCATGATGTCTCAATAAATTTAGTGTTAAAATATTTATACAAACCTTTCTTTTCCTAAAGTGTGTATACACTTTTTTGGCAGACTCTGTTATACACATCCATAGTGTGTGTATGTAGTATATACAGTCATCCTTTGGACTGCCTTCAATATAACAAAATCTGCAGTTATTCAAGTTACTTATATACAGTGACGTATATATAGCATTCTTTAGTATGCTTTAAATCATCACTCGATTACTTTTAATATCTAATCCAATGGAAAATCTATTTAAATAGTTGTTCTACTACATTTTATTACTGACTTGTAGTTGTTTGACTCTGTAGATACAAAACCTGTGAGTACAGAGGACTAGTGCCTTCACTTCCTCCGTGTGTGTGTGTGTGTGAGAGTGTGTGTGTGAGAGTGTGTGTGTGTGTGAGAGAGAGAGAGTGCTGCTTATGTCTGATGCAGCCATTCTGGGAGTTCTTGAGACCCTTAAAAGAGCCCAGCAGGCCAAAAGTATTTTATAAGAATATTAAGAAATGCTTTATCTTTTTTGTTCTCATTCTTTCACATGCACATGTTCTCATTCTTTCACATGTCCAGTAGGGTTTTTTAAGTGGCTTCTTACATAACGTGAAACATCGCATCAGATTACAGAAGCACTATAAGAATTGAGCTGCTTTTTTTTTGTTAATGGGAATTGAACTCAGCACCTTGCACTTGCCAGGCAGGCACTTGTGCCACTGCGCTATATCTCAATTCAGCTATTTTTAAAAGATTTTATTAGTGTATGTATGCAGTACAGAATAGTGATGTTTATTTGGGGAATTGGTAAATGCATATAAGATACCTTGGTCATTTTTAATCCCTTTACCCTGTGTTCCTTACTTCCCCCCTCAGGAAGAATTCAGATGGCTTAAACCAAACATTACAAGGCTTACAAAAATTGAAAACAGTGTGTTCTTTTAACTGATTTATTTATCTTTTGGAAAGAATTTTTGAATTTTTTTAACATTAGCAGGAGTTAAGTATTGTCATCGTCAAATGGATTAATGTTTTACAAATTTGTCAGTTTTAATTTCTAATATAGTAAATTTTGATAGGCTTTAGATCATATACACAGAGCTCTTTAGGGGCCCTACATGCTTTTTAAGCATGTAAAAGGCTCCCGTGACTAAAATGTTTGAGGACTGCTGACGTACATCCATCAGGAATTGCAGAAGTCCCTTCTCCCATTCTGTCCCAAGAAGAGTGGCGACACAATGCAGGTGGAGACGCCTGTAAGGATGCTCGCAGTCCTGGGCTCAGGGCTGTCGTGTGGTGGCCTGGGTACTGTTCAGTTCTTGGCCCTTTGTTCCTTCCATTTGGTTTGTAGGAAGGTGTTAGAGCCGAGTCAGCATTTCTAGGTACTGAGAAGGACTTTCTTTTAATGAGCTCCACGTATTTTGCATCTTTCTGACCTCTTTGAAGTTACGCACACTTTGGATCAAATCATGGTGTAGGCACTGTTCAGTGACCAGGAGACATTATGTAGAGCTTAGATAGCTAAAGCTGGAGTACTGAACAGTCTGCTTAGTCTTGCCTGGCACCCCAGGAGGATGTTCAGGCCATCTCTGCCTCTGTCCTGGAAATTCTTGGCCCCAGAGCTAGTAGCTGGGTTCTTATGAAAATTACTAATGCATGTTTACTAATGGAGTTTCTTTTTTAGTGCAAATTTTTGTTTAACCTGTCTGTGTTGCTAATGTAGATAAAAATCCTACTCAGTTACTTCTAAGGCAGTGTCTTATTATGCAGTTTTATTAACTTTAACTCTATCTTCTGTTGAGAGGTACTTGTGATATTTTAATGTTCTTATAAAAATTTAAAACTAGCCTAATTATAGATTGCTGTCTGTCCTTATCATTTCTTGAAATTAATATGACTGGAAAACTTTAAATAGTGACTTTTTCTATCTCCTCAATGTCATTTAATTTTTAATTAAATATGTACATATAGTTTTGTGTAAGCATTTTATAAATTTTTTTTAAATGAAGTTTAAAAATACTTTAAAAACTTTAATAAAATACTGTTTTTTCAAAAAAGATATGAAAATGTGTGAGATATCATTCATTATAGACAAAAAGCACCTAAAATATTAAATTGTGAAATTACATTTAAGGTTATTTATTTCATCCAGATTTTATAAAATGAACTTTTTGGTTTTTAAATTCTGTGATATAAATATGTTTGTATAAGGTAAAATTAATCACATAAGGAAATACCTTTATTATGATAACTATCTCTTCCAGTCAAGGAAACTGGTAGCCCAAAACTGTAAAATGTTACTTCATGTTAGTAGTATCTTAAAAAATTGGAATTTATTTAGTTAGATTTAACTCTGCTCATTAGATTTTAATGTGCTATTTGTTATATATTTCAGAAACTCCAGAAAGGAACTTAATGACATAAGATTTGAATTTACTCCAGGAAGAGGTAAGTTTTAATTAAAAGTACTATTTTAGTGCTACAAGAAGCATTTTAGAAATTGATTGCAAGCATGTGATTATAATTTGCTACTCCAAAAATGTTTTATCTATAAAGGAATGAAAGAAGGAAAGAAATGTGGAAGAATGAAGGGGCTTTGGTAAGTGTAAGGACTTTAAATCAAACCATTGCTGGCTACATGAATCCCAGTGACACATGTGACGCATGTGTATCCACATATAAATTGGGTATATTAGCTCAGCGGTGGAAATCAGCACTGGTATGCTAATACAGGGCCCAAGGGAAATTAGGATGAGTGTAATGAGAAGCATGAACACTCTGAATGAGAGCTGATCAGGAAAATGGTGTCATCCAAACAGCTAACATACTTCTCTCTGTTCTCAGTTCGGGTTTCATGAAGCCTACACGGGGGAGTGTTTGTGGCCTCTCTTTGCGATAGGCTTCCGGGTAAACTCGGTGGGAACAATGCCAGTCTTGCAGCTGGTACAATTTGAGTATTTTAAATAAGTTATTACAGCTGCCTGAAGGCTAGATGAGTTGGTTGGTCCTTTGGCTCCTGAATGTCCAAAAGAATTATTAGTTTTTATTATCTCTTGCACCTGACAGAGAGCCCGGCATGCCAGAAAGTCTCAAAAAAATCTTGGTTAATGTATAGATAAATAGTATATATGCACAACTTCAAAAGATCACAAGGCAAATTGTCAGGAAAACTTAGCTTATAACCAAAATAAGTTAGAAAAATTTAAAAGGTATGCATATTGAATACCTTTGTAATGTATATTACTTTCATCTATTGTGATTTATATATATGTTAATGACACCATTTTATTTATTAGAGCTCCACATAAATTTCAATTTGATTTGAAAAATTGTATTTGCTGAAAGTTTGAAAACCCTCAGGTATAAGAACTTTCAGGGCTGATAGCTTGTCAGTCAGTAAACTGCCTTGACCTCGTTGTTATCATCTCCTGCAAGAAGACACAAATTCTGATACCTCTAGCAGCTGAAGTGAACGATGGACACAGCAGGAAACAGGAGAACCCCACTTAAATATCTTCATGTTCTGTTTTTTAAAGATACTGCTAGCCAGACAGAATATGCTCTTGGGCTATATGTCACCATAAACCCCTGGTTCTGATCTCTTTTCTTCTGCAAATGCCAAGATTTAATATATTCCCAGTATATTTAGATTAAACTAAATATGAAGTATTTTTTACAAAATAAATGTTCATAAGCCTGTAATGAATTTGCTAATTGATTTTTCTTTCATTTCTAATAATTTAGACTTGTTCTGTGAAATTGTACCATACCCATTAGGGTTATCAAAAAGCCTTCTATTTTGTCATAATGTAAAAATATTGACCAGGTAATGCTATGATAAAAATCTAGTCATTATATAATAAATGTTTCAAATAGAAATGACAGTTTCTTATTTTAAGGTTGCTTCTTTTCATTTTATTGCTTAAAATTGACTGTGGTAGTGAAATCAATTTTAATTTTAAGAGGTAAGAAAAAAATTTCTGGATTAGGAATATTTGTGGTTAAGATGGCCCTGTTATGCACTAGAAGGCCATTTGCACTGACTTTGGCAGTCTCACGTGGCAGGGTTAGATGAAGAGTCTCTGCCTTTGTGGTCCAGATAGAAAACATAGCACTGACTTCCACATGAGCATGGGCCTTATGGGCAGCCCTGCACAGGTCTGTTGTTAGCCGTCACCATGTCTGAATCACTGCGCCTCTGTGGTGACCGGTGCCATCGGTGTTTCAGACAGTGTGTCACTTCATGCAGTCGCATGTGCAGGACATTCATGGTGCACGTGCACATGAATAAGTGTATGTGGCATAAAACATACCACATAAACATAAAATATTCTCTGCCCTCATTTGTACCTATTGTGTCGCTATATGTTCTGGAAAACCTGGCATTAGCATATGATTGTTTAACCTGTTTAGAGATCAGGAATGTTAATTGCCTTAAAGAAAAAATAGATTACTAATGAAACATGAAATAATTATTTCACATTTCTGTTCTGAACTATTACTGATCTCTTAGTTACATGCATACAAAATGACTGGTTAATGGCATACACACAGATGTAGACTAATTCCCATCTTGGCCAGCTACCTTCCTATTTGCCATTTTGATATGATTCATCGGGTGCCCAAGAGTCCTGAAAATAGAAGGACATGCTATATACTTTAATCACGTGGGAACGTCTGTTTCTTTGGTGCTGCTTTAGTTCTAGCCTTCAGTGTGGCTTTGTTTGATTTATCCATTTTCAGCTACATTCTGTGATTGTAGCTCCTTACTCAAGTGTGAGCTCTTATTATTTTAGAGATGGCATAACATGTCAGAGTGCTTTGACAGATGATCAGTCAGTGAAAATATAAGGACTACCTGCTTTACGCCCAGTGCCTGCTATGTGTTGGGCACATAATTCAATATGCGCCTCTTCCTGGAGAATGGGGGGCATCCAGGAAGGAGGTTCTCAGGCTGAATGTTCTAGCAGCATCAGAAAGCGATGTCACATTCAGAACAGAGCCTTTTTATGCTACCAGTTGGTTCTGTGACAATGGGGATCACATCTCACAAAGAGACTTCTATATGCCACTGACAAAAAGGACAAAGCCCAAGACAAGCTCACCTTACATGAAATTCCATAGTGTAGTAAGATTCCTATGTATTGCTTTGCCATTAACTTAATTTTATTCAATCTCATTATGAAGTGGAGTCAGTAAAATGTAGAAAAAGAGTTCCTTTTGAAGTATAAAGAATATGCATTGAGTTTCAAATTTTTATTGGAGACTTAGGGAACTGAGCTGTGCGTGGAAGGGAGCAGAGTGCATGGGTGGGACTGTCGACGAGTTTCAGGTGACCTTTGGCTGTGGCATCATCAGCACCTTAACCGTTTGTTTAAGTAATCACCCCATGTCAGACACTGAGCTGAAAACATGAAATCCTAAGAATTGCGCAAGACAAGTATATGTTCTGTACAAGTATCTGTATCTGTACACTTGCGTGTGTGTGTGTCTGCACATGTGACATACACAAGTGTGAACACACATGCGCACACATAAGCTCCTTTACATAGTCACCATATCCAGTTTATGGTGAGGGTAGCTTTTGGTATGACAACATACCATCCAGTGTAGATATTTGCTTGATTCAACAGCTGTATCTTCAGATGCTCCCTGACTTTGGAAGACACTTCCATTCCTCCTTCATCTAGATTGTCACAGGTTGCTCAGCCAGCTTCTTCATGTCCAGCTACAGTTCTAGATGTGTGTGAGGATATGAAAAACCATTGGGGTTTTTACAAGTCTTTTCCCTTGTAAAAACATGGGGGTCTTTAATGGTTCTTTTGAGCATGTTAGAATTTCTCAATCCCCCTTTACAAAGTCTTCAAATAGAAGATAACAGTGTTGTCATATTCATTCATAACCTTTCAATTAAATCATTTTAGCTGCGTTCGCTTCCCACAGCTTGTTCAGTGCCATCTTTATGAGATTGCCAATTCCTGTCACTTATCATTGAGAAACTACATTATTTTGCCCAACCACATTTTCTAAGAGAACGATTCTGTTGCTATCAAATGATCAATGTCATGTTAAAGGAGTTTCTTAATAGCATGCATTTACATGGCTCATCTTAATAGTCCAGCAAGCTCATGAGCTGTTTATACCAAATATAAAGTTGTATCAGATGCTCCCCATCAACCTTTGCTATAAATTCTGACTCAGTAGCTAGTAATGATAGACAAGGATTGATGATGCCTGGAATTAACCTTGGTAAGAAAGGAAAACAGTGTCACAGAGAACAGTTACATTTTCTAGAGGTGCCTGTGAGGTAGCCAGCAGGCAAAAGATTTTGTTCAACCCAAAAGTTAAAAAAAAAAAAAAAAGAATTCCATGCAACATTTTTGAATAAATAGCCAGACACAAAGAGTGCACAGGAAAATGTATTTTTTTCTCCTGATAGAATCTGAATTGTTGAGTTAAAACTCATGTGGATAATTTTAATAAATGAAAAAATATATTTTGCATTGTACTGGATTGTTGAATTTTGTTTCATGGTTACTAATGCATATTCATTTCACATTTGGACAGATACGGCAGACGGTGTATCTCAGGAGCTCTTCTCTGCTGGCTTGGTTGATGGTCATGATGTAGTTATAGGTAAACTGTTTTTTTAGTGTGCAGTGTCATTTTGTGGTATATTAAATGAAAATATATCAAATGAAATGTGTTTAGAAGTAAAAGTTTTCACTAAGGAATGATTCACTCAATTTTGTAAAAGTTCTTTTTATGAATTCTTAAGTGAAACTTCATTTAAGAACTACATACAATTTTTTTTCTTCCAAACCTCTCAGTGTAATTGTCTCCTGTTTGTCTGGATGTGACTTAGGCAATGAGGAGCCCCACTTACTGAAAATATTGCAGAGTCCTGAAAACTCAAAAATCCATGATGTAATGAAAATAAGATGCTGTAATGTCTCTGCACTGAAGTATGGGGACCTCTGAGGGTCTTCCTCACAGTTTCTCTAGTAAGCCTTTGTGTTGGTTTCCCCAGGCTTCATCAGTGTTAATCATAAAACCTTAAGGTCGGAGGGGTTTTAAGCATCATTCAGGCCAGTTCTTTTGTTGTGTAGTTAGGGAAACAAATTCCTAAAGAGAGTCCAGTACTTTGTTCACAGCCAAGCAGCTGGGCTGTGCCAGAGCCACTCTGAAATTATGGGGTCTTGCTATCACTTTTAGAATCAAAGGATAACTTTCCTGGGGAAAAATAGCTTGACCTTATTTGTGTTCTCCTGGTGCAATAGATGTCATTTTATATTTTAATTACTGATTATTTGACAGATACAGTGTGCTTGATCCTGTCCCCTTTAACCAATTGCAGCATTTCTCTACTCTCTCCTTCATCATCTATTTCCCTCTTTACTAGAGATGTCACACCCACATATAAATGTTTTTGTTTTTTGAATTTTGAAAAACACCCTCTTTTCACCTGACTCTCCATATTGCTGCTTTCCTCCATCCCCTGACAGCAAAACCTTTCAAAAGAAATTGCCCCGGCCTTCAATGCCTTTATGACCATGGTCTCTTGAATCCACTGCAGTTAGATTTATTTCCCTACTCCACTGAAACTGTTGCTCTGAAAGCCATCCTTGGGGAAGACACACCTGGCAAACTGAATGGCAGAGGCAGCGGTAGGTGTGGCTGGGGTGGAGTTAGCCAGGATGGATAAGGAGGACCTGCGGCCTGAGGACTGCCTCCTTCCCATGTCTGAAGGTCACTCCCAGTGCTCAACTTATGTGGTTTGTCAACAGCATTGTTTGACAAGATTATTTGACAGGGGTTCTTCTCCGTAATAAGCTTTTCATTGTTTGGTTTGCTTAGTTTTTAGTATTCTTTGCACTGAGCTAGATGCCCAGCACTGCCCCTCCTTTAATTTTGAGACAAAAATCTTACTAAGTTACTGATGATGGGATCTGTAGTCCTTCTGCTTCAGCCTCTCACACTGCTGAGATTACCCACCTGTACCACCATGCCTAGGTTTTTCTTTGTTTTTTTAAAGCTCTACTCCACGCCATACAGGTGTTTCCTTTTTTGTTGGTACCACCTCATCTTGCTGACCTGTAAATCTTGATGTGTCCAAGGATGCTTTCCTTGGACCTTGTCTCTTCTCTCATCACTTGCTCCTTCATCTGGTCTCAGGTTACGTACCTGCTCTTGTGGCTGGGATCTGCAGTGTCCCCAAAGCCTCCAGCACTGGGAGGTGCGGCTGTTGGAAGGTCATTGGATCTCGAGGGCAGGACACTGTACCTCACTCGCTGTTAGGTGGTGGGGCCGAGTTGCAGGCGGGTCACTGCAGCTGTGACCTGGAAGGGTGTGTTCCTGCTGGCTCCTTCCTTCTCTCCTGCTTCCTGGCCTCTGTGATGTGATCGGCTTTCCATTGCTTCTCTGCGACAGGCCCCTCCATCGTGTTTCTGCTTTTGAGCCTGCTGACCACAGACTAAAACTTCTAAAACTGGAAGCCAAAATAAACCTTCTGTCCTTTAAGTTGTAGGTATTGAGTATTATGTCTCAGAAACAAGAAATGACTAGGACGCTTATTCTCTGACTCCTAAATTTGTATCTGTGACCTGGACCTCCCCTCAAATCCAGCTCCCTTCACGCACCTTCACTTGGAAGGGTAATAGACATCCAAACTTTAATTCACAACTCCAAAATCCAGCCCCTAGCGTTTCCTCCCAGTCTGCCCCTGCAGAGGTCAAGCACTCTCAATTCACGTCAACTCCATCATTTCAGGTGTGCAAGCCACATACGCGGGAGTTGTCCTTGACTTTTCATTCTCCGCATCTACTGCCCAAGATGGGGCCGTTACCCACCGTCCCGCTTCCCATCCTGTTTCAAGCCCTCTTCGCGTCTGCTAGTTGACTTGTTGCATTTGTGTCTTCTCTGGCATCTCGGTTTCTGTCCTGTGTCCCTTCATAGTAATGGTGCACACAGCATTGTGACTATACTAAAAAACCACTGAATTATACCTATTAAAAGTAATTTTATGTGAGTTACATTTCTATTGTAAACCAGGTTATAGTAACCCTTTAATAATGGCTCCTCACCTTCCCCTCAGTGGTCTGCAACACCTGCGTTATGTCCCATCACTTCTTGGGCTTCCTGTCTGCTACTCTTCCCCCTGGCTCATTGCTCCTTTCCCCAGCCACATGGGCTTTTACACTCGCTGCTGCTGCTTCCCTCCCCCTCTCCCTCCTCCTCCTCCTTTTCCTTCTCCTCGCCTTCTTCCTTCTCCTTTCACTATGCTCTTTTTCCAGTATCCGTATGCTCACCCCATATCTCCTAGAGGTTAAACACTACCTTTCAAAGAGGCTTTCCTTGACCGTGCTTCTTAAGATTGCACCCCACCCCAGCTCTTTCCTAGTTCCTTCCCTTATTCTTCTGCCTGTTCTCCTCCCATCTAGAGCCTCCATGTGTCATTTATTTTGTTATATTTGCCAATTCTCCCTTGAGCAGCAGTTTCCTATAGGCTAGGATTTTTCACTGTTTTGTGAACTGGTTTTTTTTTTGTTTTTTTGTTGTTTTTTTTTTTCGGTACCAGGAATCGAACTCACGACCTTGTGCTTGCCAGGCAGGCATTGTGCCGCTGAGCCAAATCCCCAGCCCCTGTTCTGTGAACTATTATGTGCCCCAACCTATTCATAGCTCACAATAGGCCCTCAATAAACACTTGTTGCAGATAAAAAAATCCCATTCTAAAATACATAGATCCCGCATAACATTTTCTTTAGAAACAAAGCATACTTTGAGTATAGGATTCTAGTGGATAAAGAATTTCCCTCAAGTTGTAAAAGAAGTAAGCTACTTAAGTAAGCTCTGTGCAAAAAAAAGGCCCAACTCATACAGAAGTGTGCATGATTTCTTATGTGTGTAGTTTTTCAACTTCTATAATATAAAATAGCTAACATTTAAATAGATTAAGAATCTGTTTTCACGCATCAGCATTTTCTTTTGATTTGGAGTAAATGCTTATGGCAGCATGAAAAGGCTGAAAAAAAGCAATAATCTATGTTCTGGAGCAGTGACTGTTAACGGCTTTCACTATAGCATAGCAAACAGAGGTTACAAGAAATCTTCATTACCTAGCTTGAGGCTAATCTGCCTGTAGCATGCAGACCTTTACAGAGCAGAGTTGGGATTGAAGGGCCAGGAAAGTGGCATGGAGTGATCGCTTTCATGTAGAAATAGGGCAGTGAATAGATTAAATCTACTGTTTATAGGCTAAAAGCATAAACGTACTTCAGAAGTGCTTAAATTCCCTACCTTAGGCAAAAAGCAGGAAGCATTTATAGGCCTTATGTAAATAAACATTCATAAGCCTGGCAGTGCCTTCTCGGTTGGTGTTGGTTTAAAAAAATGAGTTTGTGAGATGAAAAAGTAGATGATGCACTTATATAAATTTGCGTATTTGGCCTAGCTGTGTTGGCGGAAAATATAAATAGATCTGACTGGGTCCCTATTCCATTGTTTTTAAGCGGATTCCCAAGGATGACTGATAGTGAGGCAGCAGCGAAATTCCAGTGCCTGTTGGTTAAGAAACAGCCCATTAGAAAGAAGTTTTCCCAGTGAGGGAAGCACAAGGGAAAAAAGAACAACTAAAAATTCATATGTAGAAGGAAACAAGAATTCTGTATTCTTTTCAGCCTTTGCAATGCATGTTATTTTTTATTTTCTTTTTAATGAGTTTTAGATCTTGGGCAGTAGACGAGGAGACCTGGGCAGATGTGTTAAGCAAGGCAGTTGCATGGCCTGCTCAGCAGCTCCTACCAAGCCGCCGGCCTCCAATCTGTAAGGCCGGATGGGCTGGGGCTCCGCTAGGCATGACTGGAGAGGAGGCTGCTTGGCAGCTGCCTTCTGCACAAAGAACTACTGACTGCTCTTGCTGGGTTTTCATACCACCCTTGCTTGGCTTTGTAATAACATATGTCTGGAGTTTAGAGCCAGGTGTTGGAATTTCAGTCTGCCGAGAAAGGAAACTATTTCTGCATTCATTTGTGCAATTTTCCTCCACTGGATTTTGAGTCTAGCCAAGTAGTTATCACTGAAATGAAAGCTTTCTGATGTTTCTGTAAACTCTCTCCTTGAGCTTTTCCACATGTTGGTCATGTTCCTGGAGTATTCGCTTTCTACACCTGAAGAATCTTACTCAAAATCTGTTTGCTGTCAGGACTTACCCTATGTGTCACCTCTGCTGCCTCTTCCCTTCCAGTCCGGAGAGCAGGTTATCCTCATCTAAAATGCTGGAGAACTGGATTTGTCCTGCCTTGTGACATGCGGCTTCCATCACGCTCTACTTCCGGGTACTCGCTTCTTTTTGTGGGGAGGTTGAAGGGGCCTGTAGGGCAAGGTCTGTCTTCTGTGTTACAGTCATCACTGCCACACATAGGTGCAGAATAACTTTGACAAAAATGAATATGATTAATTCTCTTTGGCAAATTTAATACTCGATCGGTGCATGAGTTGATAATTTTGGACAATGCAAATGTTATGATAGCTTCTAAAAATGAAAGAGTAAATCAGTGTGACTGATTCTGTCTCTTTCCTCTTTCTTTCTTTCTTTCTTTCTTTCTTTCTTTCTTTCTTTCTTTCTTTCTTTCTTTCTTTTTCTTTCCTTCCTTCCTTCCTTCCTTCCTTTCTTCCTTCCTTCCTTCCTTCCTTCCTTCTTTCTTTCTTTCTTTCTTTCTCTTTCTTCCTTTCTGTCCCAGAAATTGACTTAGGTGGCTGTTGAACCCTGCCTCTTGAAAAGGAAATGTGGCTGGCCCAGAGGGCCTCCTGCCTGCCAGCACTTCCTGAGGTTCCCGATTTTCTCAGTATAGGCTCAGATGCCTGCCTCAGAATCTTGTCCAGGGTGCTCATTAAGGATGCACATTTCTGGGTTCCAACCTAATGTTTATGTCATCAGGAGTCTTGGACATAGACTGTAGAGATCCGTATGTTCAATAAGCAGCTCAGGTACATCTTATATATACTAGGATTTTATGACCACTTTTTCAGTTTCTGCTTTCAGTAACATTTAGACTGCTTTTAGCCCATGCTATCATTTGTCGTCCCTGTCTCACTAATCTCCTGCTTTTCTGCATTACTTGATTCTCCGCTCTTTAGGAGTCTATTTGAAAACCATGCCAGTTAACTTTTTAGCATTGTATATCTGGATGTGTGAATAGTGTGGATGCCACACGTATGAAAGAGCCTCATTGGTCTAAATTTTTTAACATAAGGAGTAGTTACAGTTTTTATTAAAACTAATATTGCTGCTCAGGGTGCAGCAGATCCTCCAGATGGCATCAGCTTTATTTTTCTATAGAACGGCAAAGTACCTTTGGGCTCCAAAGTGTGCAAGCAACGGAGTCCTTGCTCATTCGTGAGCACATGGTTAGCAGTGTGCGGCGCTGTTTCCCCACCCTCATTGGGGCTGTTTAAGTCTGTTATGAGTGACTGGGATTTGTGGAACAGCAGTTCACTTTCACAACAAAAGTCTTGGAGAAGAGTGAACATATCCTTTCCTATATTCAGTTCAGTGATTACGTTGTGGTGTTTACTGACGTTGATATTCAGTGAAGAAAAGTTTGCATTAATGAAGGTCTTTATTGCACAACTGTAAAATGATGACAGATAATAAAAACGGAAGAAAACTCCTGAAAGCCTTTCTGGGTTTACACAGGCTTGAGACTAATTGAATAATGTCAGTAAATCCAGTTGAGTGATTCCTGATTAAAAGTCATCTGTATGTTAACTTTAATACTCTAGGGAGCAAGGAACTGTAGGTGCCTTGGGAGTGCTGTGCTGGTTACTTCCCCTGTATATTTTTTTTTAACCAGAAGTAAATGTTAAACTGTTAAATTTGCTGCAGGGTTTCCATTTTCAAAAGGGATGGCTGCCAATTTGCTTGCATTGCTCCTGGTTTTACAAATATCTTTTTGTTCTTTCAAAAAAGTCTTTATTGAGGGTCAGGGATGTAGTTCAGTAAGAGAGTGTTTGCCTGCCACGTTCAAGGCCCTGGGTTCAATCCTTAGCATTCTTCCCACCCCTCCACCGCACACAAAACAACATTTTGAAGCATTTATTCCCTAAATAGGAAAATACAATACAATACAAAGAACTGGCATACAATTTTATTTATAGTGTTAATGGCAATTGAACAATTAACAGCAATTCTACACTTAGGAGTAGAGTCAATGTTGCTGTTTTGTTTTGGGCTTTTTGCTTTTTGTTTTTACAAGGGGCACAGGTTCTCACTGTGTCTTTCAGACTGGCCTTGAATTCGCTGGGTATTCCAGGCTGGCCTCAAACTCATGGAGAGCCTCCCGCCTTCACCTCCTGAGTGCTGGGATTACAGGTATGCACCACCATGCCTGGCTAGTGTTGCTATTTAAACATCTAAAGAGCTGTTTGCTCTGTGTATACTGAAAACCCAGCCAGAATAAACGTGCAGAGAAAGCACAAACTCACTCACAAACATATATACCGTACAAATTCGGTATTCATTTGATCCCAGACCTAAGAGTTAATATATTTTTGTAATTTTATTTAATTACAACAGGAAAGTGTGAAATAAAATGAATAAAATTCTCACTTTAGCAGAGTATCCTGTTACCCTGGTAGCCATACTTCCTGCCCGAAATTCAGTGGAATTAAGCAGAAGAATGTGTTCCTAGCAAACTAGGTCAGAAGCTGTGATCCCACCTGTGAGTGCGTCCTCTGGCCACCCAGCCACACTGTGTGCCTACCTGCCTGTGACTTAAACATCATCTGCCCGGGTGGGGGTACCCTTGTGAAGATCCTCTCATCTGAAGAAGGGATAGGAAAATTCAAAACTACCTTTCAAAATGTGGGCAAATATAATTTCCTGGAAGTTCTAGCATAAGTAACAGCTGTAATTTCCCTAAAGATGTTCTCTGTTTCTGTATTACATGATTATGAATCAGTGCAGCAGTAAAGCACACTGTAAAGCCCGCTTTTCCAATTAACGTTGTCACTTTTTGTCCTGAAGAGGAGCCACTGGTACAGAGCCCAGTTAAGATCTGTACTTAATTTCACTTAAGTGAAATAAGAGCCTGCTGGTGGATTAGTCTGTCACTGGAGCCTTGCTCTTTTCAATTACTTTAAATTGTCCCATTTTAATTAAAATGTTAATCTGTATTTTAACTCTAGAATCAGATATGCCTAAAGATAACATCCGATCCAGCCAAATTTCCTGACTGTTGGATTACAATAAGCCCTATATTGCCTGTTTCTGTGATTGATCGACTAACTGATTGATTGATGTACTGGACATTGAATCCGGGCCTTCACATATGGTGGGCAAGCTCTGGACCACTGAGCTACATCCCAAGTCCTTTCTTGTAAGACAGAGTCTCACAAAGTTGTCTAGGCTGGCCTTGAACTTGCAATTTGTTCTTTTACCTCAGTCTCCCCAGAGCTGAGATTACAGGTGTGCACCACTACGTCCAGCTCCCATTCTTTACTTGTGATCCAGATTCCCTTTATTTTCTGGTGAAAGAAAACTTTGCCTGAGGAAACCTAGGCTATTCTTTGTGATAGTACACATTTTTGTCTAACACTTGCAAGTGTGTAGGATTTAAATTAAATGACTCCTTTGTTATCAGTAGACTGATCCATCTCTGGCTGTCATTGTATGTGTCTGTGTGTGTGTGTGTGTGTGTGTGTGTGTGTGTGTGTGTGTGTGTGTTCCCACTTTAGAAACTATTCTACCTGTGGTACAATATTCTAGATATAAGTAGATGGCCAGTGTGCTTAATAGATTGAGAGGCAGGACTCTTCACCCCAAAATGAAATCTCACCGCTGTTTTCTAACTTTATCGGTCAGTGTGCCTCATATTAATTTCTTCTATAGCAGGAAATAGAGGTCTTAGTTTGTCCAATCAAAAAAGTTAAAAGCCAAAAATGAAAATTAGATCCACATTTTTAACTCAGTGTGGGCTTACTGTGATTATTATGGCATCATGTCTAATTATAACTTTAAATTTGACCCTGTGTTTTGAATTTGATTACCATTGTTTTTTAAATAAAGATCTTGCCAACCTTAGGAAAGCCTACTTCTTAATCTTGCACCACATTAGTTTTGCATGAAAAATTGTATAAGAATGCTGTCACCCGAGATTGATTTTAAGACAAGGAAAGACTGCCTAGTTACTTTCTGCTGGAGTGGGAAAGTTGTCTGTGTTGTCAGATTATAAGTCTCTCCTTCGTAAAATCAACCATCCAGCCCAGTTTTGTTCTTGAGGTAATGTTTTCAAAAGTACACTATGCTTCAGAACCCACAGCAAACCATTCCATAAACACAGGTTTTCCTGCAGGAGTCTGTGGCTGATGAGCCATAGAATCACACAGCAGAAACCTGCAATCAGGAAACCATTCAGATATCCATAGGTGCAATCTCTTAGGCCTGTCTACCTTTCCAGCCAACATACACTGGGGCATAATAGGAGGGAGCTGCCCATTAGATTGTGGAGCAGATTTTTTTCACTTAATTTCTTAATAGTAGAATGCTGTAATCTTTATGCTTAGGTTTGTTACTAGAAAACCTCTTCAGGAGCCACTGGTACAGAGCCCAGTTAAGATCTGTACTTAATTTCACTTAAGTGAAATAAGAGCCTGCTGGTGGATTAGTTCAGCTGTGAAAGGTTTGTTACTAGAAATGAGGACATCAGATGCAAAGTATCTATTCAGTAATAGACCCCCTGGAGGGCTAATTTATAACATACTCTGTGCCTTCTTACCAGTTTTTGGTTTGGAGCTAGTTTTTTAGAAACAGTATGCTCATGACTCATTTCTTCATTGAATGGATGGGTAGTTCTGGGGTTGGAATGCTGGTGCCGTGTGTCTGGACCTTTTCATCTTTCTGTGATATGCAGGGCCAGGGCAGAAAAGGCCTCAGGACTGCTCAAGTACTTGCCTATCTTTCCTTTCCTCTGCATTGACTATTAATTTCCTCACTCTTTTGCCTCTGATTCTTATATTTGTCAGTGGTACTGAGTGATAAAGTGAGAACAATACACAGTCAGACCTTAACACCTAACAAAGGTGGAATATAGGTTAGAGGACCTAAATATGGACAGCACTGCTCTTGGGAAGCATTAAAATCCTATAGAGTATTTTAATGGGCTGTTAGCCCCTGATACAATAGGCTTGTTGGTATGCTCAGGATTTCTTTTAAAGAGAAAAGGAAACTTTGGATTTTTTCTTTAATGCTTCTGAAAATTTTTATTAGATAAAAAATTAATTTTTGATATTTCAGAATGCATTTTTATATAAAATATAGAGCTCTCTACTGAAATAACTCTGAACACTGACTTTATATGTTTAATAAGCAATGACAATTTACTCTTCTAGACATAATGGGAAATAGCCATGCATTTCAAATGTCTGCAAACTACATTGTTCTTAGCTACTATAAACAGGTGTGCCCAGGATATTATTGGGAGTCCTCAAAGGGTTGTATCCCAAGAGTCCTCAAATCACTTTGCCGGTGCTGGTTGGCATGTGGTAGTCTCTCTAGCTCCTGCTCGTCCTTTCCCAAGATTGCTCACCAGTATCACCAGCCACCGAGAGGGCCCCAGGGCCAATGGCAGGTGTGCTGCTTCCAGAAGGTCCCAGGGAACTTCTGCTCCTGGGCTAGAGTGGCACTGTCTTCCTTGCAGAAGTAGGGAAAGGGGCCATATTTTGTCATCCAGGCCCTGAAACTTCCCTACTTGTGCATTCAATAAATAAAGTGTCTCCCACACTTTGTGGTGGGTCCACCTGTGAATAAAACGATGAGTTTCTTGCCCTTGTGAAAACCGCTGCTGTCTAACATCATGAGAGGCAGACGTTAGGTGTCCGTCCACAGATGTCAGGAAATTATAAATTGTAGGAAATGCTCTGAAAGACAGTGATAAACAAAGGTCCTCACTTGGAGTCAAGAACAAGGAATGCCTTCCACCCCCATGGAGACATCTGAGTGAGGCCTGAGATATAGTCTGTTTGTGCTGAGCATGTGCAGAGATAATGGACCCTGGAAAAGATGCCCAGGGTGGCCAGACCAGGTGAACGAGCGGAGGGTGGTGTGAAATACAGCTGGGGAGGAAGAGGCGGGGTCAGATCACGAGGGATACTGTAAACAGCCATTCGCCATGGTGACTTGCGAAGACTAAAGCCTGGTCATTCATCTTCGAGTCACTATGTAAATAAAGTATAACTCTTGAGCTGTTCTTGTGGTTTTCCTATCAGAGAGGGCAAGTAAATTCTTTCCTGTAGGCTCATTTCATTCCGCAGAGGGTCTCAATATTTATTTTATTCAGAATTACGTCCCTTTACTGCCTGAACTTGATTCCCATTTGACTGTGATGTGTGAGAACCACAAGGAGGCAGAAATAAAGCCCTGGAGGCCTGGAGAAATAAAAGCTGAAATGATATTTCAGCATTCTAGGTTCGTTTTTGTTTAAGAACATTGAAAATGACTTGTAATTTACTGTTTGGGGACTAGGAGAACTTCAGTGGTACTGTATAATAATTCTGAATCCAATTATTGTATCAAAAGGAAAGTAGAACTCCTAGGAAAAGCAAAACATAAGCATGAATTGCAGGCATTTTGCTTATATTAATTGGTAGCCAAAAGAACTTCATGTATATTCCCGAAGAGGATAAAATATATTTTCGCTTGTTCTCACACAAATTATGACGTGGGGTAAGGTAGCACTGTACATACAGTAGAACTGTTATCATTGTAACAGAACACAGAATGCATAAAATATTCATGTTCCTTGAGTTAAAGCAAACCTATCATCGTAAGCCCATTAATTGCAGTTGACTGTAGGGAATTTTCTTTCAGGAACAAGCACTCTAGTTTACCTAAATAGGCCTTCAGCGGACCTCATGTTAGGAATGCAGGCTCAGAGAAATATGTTCTTGTTTAGCTGCTCTTTGTCTTGATGAGCCGGATGTAGGGCTAGGACAGCGTTTTCCCACAGCAGTGGTTTCTGGAGTGTTTCTGAGTTGGTGAAACTGTCTGATGGCCCTGGTCATTGCTTTGTTTTTGCCCTCCCTTTAATTGACTTTATTTAGTTGAGAGCTTTCCAAACTTCTAAGGAGTAGAAATAATAAATGCATCCAATGGCATAGAAATAGATGGTACAGAACTATAGTCTCCATTAACTGACATCTCCCAATTATTTAACTAAGTTATTCAACTAAGTTAATTAAATTCAGATTGCTTATTGTTAAAGACAACAATGAATTGATTGGCTATTTGTAAAATCAATTGTGATATGTCTTTTGAGTGGCCACATGGATCTCCCTTATTATGTGCACACTAGTGTCCCTTATCTGAAATGCTGAGAAGCAGAGGCATTTTAGACCTCAGTGTTGTTCAGACTTTAGAATAGTTTCATACAGAAAGTAAGATATCTGGATGGAATCTAACTGTAAACATGAAATTCATTTATGTTTTGCATATACCTTATGTACAGCATCTGCAGGTAATTTTGTATAATATTTTAAATAATTATGTTGCCTAAAACAGGCTCATGGTATAGCGTTTTCTACTTGGGATGTCATCTTCGTTTTACAATGCAGAGCATGTTTGATTTTGGAATTTCAGATTAGGACTGCTCATATATACTATTTCTGGTGATTAACTTTTAAAATGTCCCCATCTGTGTTTAAACTTTCAGAATCTAAAAACTATAAAGGCCATGTAAAGTGGGAAAGGAGCGCAGGTGTTGAGATCAGACAGAGCCGAGGTCTGGAGTATGCTTGGGGGAGGTTGGTTCACCTTTCTGGTCCTCAGTGTTGTCCTTACCCATTGAGTGATCTGCTGATGTTCTAAGGTTGTTCTGAGGACTCCTGGGTTCCTTGAGTGTGATGGGGCCTCTCTGAAGCACTGAGAAGTTGGTAGTTCTGTTCTCTATTTTAGAGTCCATATGTTTGTCCTCTGTCCATTAGAAGACTTCTTTTGTGGAATACCATACCACAATTTACGCAAATAAAATGAAACTCAGATCTCTGGCAGGGAGTGAAGGTAGAAGATCCAGGCAAGAAATAATAATTGAGCCTCCATGGTTCTGCTTGTGATTCTTAAGAGGTACATATTTGGCCCTGCCCCTCTGTGGGGGAGAGAGGGTAGCTGTCTCTCATTCCTGCTCTGCCCCAAACAGTGCTGAAAAGTGGCATAAAAACAACAAAATTAGGGGCTGGGGATTTAGCTCAGCGGCGCAGCACCTGCCTGGCAAGCGCAAAGTCATGAGTTCGATTCCCGGTACTGGAGAAAAACCAAAAAAAAAAAAAATCAAAAACAACAAAATTAAAACAGGCGCTCAGAAATAGGCAACTAAATATAATGCTCCAACCAAATAGTTTACATGGTGTCAAGCTGGAAGTGACTCTAAGGACACCACCTTGTTTAGTTTTCTGCTTGCTTCCCTGTCCCCTTCTTTTTGCCTGGCAGTGCTATCCAGCATGTGTGCAGTGCCCAAAATCTAGACCAAGAGAGGAGCCCAAGAGAGAAATGTAAATTCCCTTGTGTTCCTCAATATCACCCTTTGAGCTCTGGCTCCTTAACCAGTGATCTACTTTTCTTGCATTGTGAGTTCCAGTTCTTTTGCCAGACATCTCCTTCTCTGATACCTGACACCAGGAATGTCCACCTGTGTGATGGGGGAAACCACAGTCCAGTCTCAAGCAAACCACGCTCGTAGGCCACAGCATGGCACCTCAGATGTAAGATACTACACTAAGCGTAACTACACTAAGAGTTATGGCCAGTTGACCACGAATTTGACTTAATTCAATTAGGTGATGCTTAAATTTCCTCTGTAAAGTGCATTAGTGATGGATGCTAGGGCTTGCCAGATGCTAATCTGTGTCTCCTCCCCAGCCCTATTCCCAGTCTCACCAGGTATATTTTAGGTACAAAGAGTTTGTTCCCAAACTTATATATGTGGGTGTATTTCCCATGAGAGTGATATGATGTCATTAACTGATAAAATACGAGTTCAAACAGTAAGCTGTTTTTTTAAGAAACAGTTGGCATACTTTGGAAATCTTGATAAATGTAACCGTTAAAAGAGACAAAACTTGTTAAATTAGGTATAGGAAAGATAACTATAAAAATAGAGAAAATCTTAAAATATCACACTTTTTAAATCACAAGATTGGATAGTAAATGTTAACATTAAGGTAAAGTTCATTTGTAAATAGGTTTGTTGATAACACAGAGCATTAAAGCAGCTCAGCACCCTTCTATGCCTTGGTCCTATGTGTCTGCCCAGACCATGGTCCAAGAGGTTGTCCCTACCAGAGACAAAGATCTGGGTGGGGAAGAAAGGTAGCTTGAGAGTGTTACTTAGGTCTCTGATAATTTCCAGGGTCAAAGAGCTTGTGAGAAACATCCCCTCGCTTGTGAGCTGTTGCTTAGAATGTCTATACTGAGCCTAAATTCAGTCACTTTTAGTGCCTGTCTTGCAAAACAATGTACAGCAGACCTTGAAAAGTAGCAAAGCTCTCCCGCCCCTTTTTCATTGTATTTCATGGAAGGCAAAGTCAGTCCTCAACCTCCTCCATCCATCTCTAATACACTAATCTTCCAGTGCCCTCATATCTATGGGCAGTGCTTATCATTACTATTATCACACACAAACTCCACATTCCTAAGGCAATGTGGTGGGTGCAGAGTGTGGGGCTCCTCATGAAAATACTGTATTAGAATTCTAGAGATGCCAGTGTCTCATTCTGAACTTACTAAAAACCACTGACTCTATTTAATGTGTATATGACAAAATATTTCAAATATATAGAAAAGTGTGTTAATACTGCAGACTTAGGCATTTATCATTGAGATTTAGTTATTGCTTCTTTTCTCTCTCACTCCTTGCCATTAGCCTCTTTAGAAACCTCTAACAGGCTGCTACTCACTGGATTTACTCTTTTTTTTGTTTTGTTTTTTTGTTTTTTTGTTTTTCTCCGGTACCGGGAACCGAACTCACGACCTTGCGCTTGCCAGGCAGGCGCTTTTGCCGCTGAGCTAAATCCCCAGCCCTCACTGGATTTACTCTTATTCTGAATTTGTGTAGTTGATTTTTTTTGTCTTGAAGGCTTTACTTTTGTTTAAGTCCCTATAGGGCCTATAGCTGTACTAGACTTCTCTCTAGGGAATTCTAAAACCAGCTCTCTTTCTGGAATACTTTTTAACTTTATTAAAATTCCATGAAATGAACCTCGAAAGCATTACGTTAAGTGAAGGAAGCCGAACATAAAGGTCACATATTGTTTAATTCATTTGTATGAAATGTACACAGTAGGCAAATCCACGGAGGCAGGAAGCAGATTTGTAGTTGCTGAGAGTGGGGAAGTGAACTGGGAGAGACTGCTCAGTGGATAAGGGTTTTGTTTTGAGTGGTGAAAGTGTTCTGGAACTAGGTAGGATTTGTAGTTGTGCATTTTTAATATATTGAATGCCAATGAGATGTCCACTTTAAAAGTCAGTTTTATGTGAACTTCATCTAAGTAAGAAATCAATGTTATGAGATGACACTAAATACTTGGAATTTAGGGTTTATGTACATACTGAGATCAATACTGTTCATAATTTAAAATAGCAATTGCATATGAGTATTGTTTTCTCAATTGCATATGAGTATTGTTTTCTAAGGCTAAAGTTCTACTTTTTCTCCAAAGGCAGGAAGATGGCTATAGTGTAATAATCTTTACAGAGAAATGTATACAAAGAACAAATTAAGTTCATAAAATACAGAGTCCACCAAAAAAAGTGTATACCCACTTCAGCAGTTTGCCTTACTAATAAATGTCTGGGAGCTATTGGCCACCTCTTTGAGTACCTTGTGTAATTGCAGAGACCAAAGGTAACTTGTATTAGTCTCATGATGTCTCAATAAACGTAGATTAAAATATTCATACAAGTTTTTCTTTTCCCAATGTATACATTTTTTGGCGGACTCTGCATTGGAGACTAACTCATTTTGCACGTGGCAGTGGAGGGTTCTGTACTTTTAAGTTGTGTTTTGGGTACTTGCACACCCTCCCTTGACAGTCACTTAAACTGCCTACTGATTGGTACAAGCCTGTACACAAGAGCAGCAAATGAAAGGATTTGGTTAAACACAACACGTTTTCCTTTAGGGACACTCCCAAGACTGTCTCCTGGGTTGTTACACTGTGCAGATTGACTCCATTTGTGTGTGAGTGTGTAACACTCATTTCAAAGCAGAGTATATCATTCCTAGCATACGATGGCGTTTTAAGAAACTGTTGACAAGACGAAGAGACTCCTCTGTGTTTTCACGTGGACACAATCAGTGCCTATGAGAAAACCACATTGTGGAAAAGCTCAGCCTTAACATTTTGAAGAGTGTGAATGATTGTCTAGGAGCAAAGTGCATTTTTAGTTAGTGTTTTGAGCTACAAGTAACAGGAAAGTATTCAGAATATTTGACAAGAACTTTTTAGCTCATGTAACTGAAAAATCCAGAAGAAAGGAGAGGGTGTTTTGGTGATTTTCCTTTTCAAAGCTGTTTTTCACAGCCTTGATTCCTTCCACAGCCCCGAGCCTCCTTCCTTGCGTGTTCTAGGAGGCTGCCAGGCTACAGTGCTGCATGTTCTCTCCTCACTGTGGCTTTGGTTGTCCTTAGTGAGGTTCGTGATGCTTTTTTAAAAGCCGCCAGCAAGCCTTTCCTGTGTGGTCTGTGCTGCTTTACCTCCCATCCCTAACCAGGCCTGAGGTCTCCATCTCTTGATTGTGGGATCTCAGCCACCGAATCCACTGCAAGCCCCATAATCCTCGCATTCAATGGTCTTAGCTCTTTTAAAATGTCTTGCAGAAACACCCCACCTTAGTGTAAGCTATTCTTCAGAAAATCTATTACACTGCTTTCAGGTTATGCCACAGTAAGATTACATAGTTTTCAGAGTGCTATTGAGATGTGTCATTTGCAGCCCATTTTTAAGAGTGGGGAATAGTAAAAAGGAGGGAAACATGCGCCGTTAGTGGTGCTCTGGTGCTCGCATTTCATGGTGTGTGTCTCACCAAGAGAGCAGACTCTAGGTTGTTTATTCATTCTCCTTTGGATTTCAAATGCCATGTGTTTAGTTTTAATAAGCAGCCCTTCTCTCATAGTTGGTGCACAGTTGGTGCTTTGTTGCTGATTGTGTTGCTTTGTTCCATTCTCCTAACTCTATTTGGTATGCAGAGATTTAACCTTAATTATATATTAGGGGCTTTTCTCAGACTTTAAACCATGACTCCTTTTGTTTGAATATGTTAAAAAAAATAAATCCCAAACTGCAAAAAACTGATTTTTCAAATTACTACAGCTCACATTTTCTATTGCAAGTCTTAATTTAATCACAGTTCTTGAGGAAATGAACCTAGGCAGTCTTAATTGAGTGCCTCTGTGCCTGTGGAATTCTTTTCCTCTGTTGGCATACCAAAATTGAAATTTGTTGAGCTGAAAGTTTTTACTGCAAAACCTCCAAACCACATTTTAGTCAGTAATTCCTCCCACATCCATTTTTCTTTTCTGATTCTAGTTCCCAACAGTTTCTTTGGGTTTTTGCCTTAGTGCAGAGGTTGCATCCAGGTGCCCACGGCTCCAATCTTATCTGCAAATGTCTTGTTTGGCCCAGACAGATAAGATTTTTGGAATTTGTTGCCAACATTTAAAAAGTAGGACAGTTGAGACAGGAACCCAGCTCTGGCTTGTTTTAGAAACCCCAGAAGACTGGAAAATAGTTGGGCATAAAATCCTGAATGGCACAGATTCTTTCCCTCCTCTCCCCTCATGGGCAATTATGGCCCAGGCCCCTGAGACATCTGAATCTCTGAGCCCCACCGAGCCCATTAGTGCTAACGAGTGCCACCCTGTTCTCTTCCTGCCTACACAGCGTGTTGTCTCCGCAGCCATGGATAAAAGCAATTTAAGAATGTTTTTAAAGGAAAAAGCAAGTGTGATTGTTCCAGCGTATCAGGCTGCAAGCATAAATCTCCATAGCTTTCTAAAGACTTCTGTCTCCCTCACAGCTCATGGGGAGTCACCAACATCCTTAGACAAGGCCTTGGACCAGAAGAATATAGTGTGCATCTAACTGTCCAGTTTTGAGAAAGATTTACTATCAAACCATTAATGAACAAAGTGCTAACCTGTTTCCCTTTCTGTCCACAAGGATCCGTGTAAGAATACTCACAGTGAGGGTCACTCCTGCTGACAGTCTCTTATACAGATTCTTTGGTCATTTGTTAAGACTTCATTGATATAGTGCTCATTAGGACTAAGCTGAGTCAGTATATGGAGCTGCAGGATTCAATTGCACACCATATTCATATAACTGGATAGCAGCAGCAAGGCATGTTGTCCTTGCACAAAGATGATTACGGCATTATCCCAGCACCCTCTCACTGCTCTTGAGTATTAGCGATTGACCTAACTTTAAGACGTCTTTTATTCCCACCAGACAAACTCATTTTGCAGCTCGACCTCATGTCCCTTTACATTTCTCCTCAGACCAACAACTGCTCCCCAGGCTACACGCTAGTCCTTTCCCAGTGCTAGAGTGCTGCTGGGGCTGAATGTTCGCATGTTAATGACAGCTGCAAACTAGACATACCATTTAATGACGTAGTCTCTTTTGGGCTTAGTTTTTCTAGTTTGATTTAGACTAATATTTATTATGACAAGTCCCATCATTGGGGAAGTATGCACACCGGAATCAACACTGGTGTTCTCTCAGGAGTCACTTGGTTGGCCATCATACCATTTTTATTATTGGTACGATCTTACAGACTAACAAACTTTACAAAGTGTTGAGGAAGTCTGCTATGCATGTAGCAGGTATTGTTACTTTGCTTACCATGTGATGTAGATTGTTCTTAAAATTAAAGCCATTTCGCCTTGGCGTTCCATTGCAGCCTGGGTTTCGTTTGTCATTGTCACTTTTGATCCCAGTTGAGGAATGCCTAGTAGAATGTTGTTTCTAGGAAGTGTTAGTCATTCACTGCCTTTGTCAAGAGAGAGTTCACTTATCAGTGGACTGAGTTTGTATGTGCCTTTGTTTGCTTCGTTGACCAATGAATGTTTCCTAGAGCACTAGAGTAATGAAATACTTATTCAATAAATATTTTAAATGAATTGTTGAGTTGACTTACACCATTGTACACATTATAAAGACATATAGGGTTCTTTTTGCTTTTGGATTGTGGTGGTCTTAATCAAGCTGCTGGTATATGTTATCAGAAAAAATTGGGGTTCACATTTGCCCTGTTCAGATTTATAGACGAAGTAGGATGGGCATTCCGATGGTTTCTGTCTTTTAGAATTATGTCTCAGAAACCAGAAGGTAGACATGCAATCATTTTTTATTACATTACCCAAGCAAGAATGAATTCATCATTTTTATCTCACCATTCCTCATTAAAAGCCTAATGCCAATATCTCTCATGGAACAGTGCTAAATTTCAGCCTCTACTAAACTTAAGCATTGGATGTATGTTTGAACAGCACACTGTGGACCTGTGGCAGATTAACTCTTTGGAAATGGAAAATATATATGTTTGACTGACCTCTAGGTGGCCAGAAATAAATCCTCAGCATAATCTTGCCAAAATGTCATTTGGTTGTGAACAGGGGCCCTCATTTGTCTCTCTAGAGCCTGCATATCAGGTGCCAGGCCACTGCGGTCTTTTTGTGCCTCTCGTTTGCTATGAATCCGTACCTCTGATAAGCTGATTGGTGAGGACATACTGTTGTCATCCTTTCCTCACTCTTTAGTTAGCACTATCATCTTACTGACAAACCTTTTGGGTGAGGAATTTTTTTGTTTTAGTTTAGTTTCTAATAATCATCTAGTTGGAATTTAAAAATAATTCTAATTTGCCCCTTAAGCTTTCAACCTATTGGTTCCTTTCATTTGGCTCTTGAATGGCATCTCACATTAAGTTTTTCTTTTATACCAACTGGAAATTTTAATGTGCCATCACTAGGTGTAAAAATAAAGTTTCTTGGATGCTTTGCAGTGGAAACCTTACCATGTCTTTTCTACTGCCTGTTGGCCTGTTTATTTAACTATTCTTCTAATAGCTTTTGATGTTTTCTTTTCAGTTCAGAATTTCCTGAAATTAAAAGATCCCTGTCTGTAATGTATATGATGTAAATAACTCTTGACTGGACTGAGTGATTGTTTCCTTTAAAAGGGGGCTTAGGTAGCTTAGCCCTTCCTAAATTCAATTGTCAGTACCCAAAAGAAGGAAAGAAAAGGAAGAAAGAAAAGAAAAAGAAAAAGAAATCCCTGAGCAAGGACAGCAAGTTCACTGGGGGTGATGAATGGGAACATGGGGTACCAAGGGGGACACCGTCTGGAAATTGCTAGGTAGTGAAGACAGGTAGGCATTTCCCCTTAATGATCGGCTCACTGATGTGTGAGGAAGCAGTAGACATTTAGAAATCTTACGGTCCATGGCTTATTATTCCTTGATTTGGGGAAAGACCAGCTTTATTGCTTAGAGTGTAACTGAGAATGCCGTAGAACCCTAAAGCAGCTGACGACTGATAGAACATTTTACCAGGTAAGGGGTGCTGGCATTGCAGAAGAAAAGGAGCAAGAGGTGCACTGTGGGAGCGCTGCCCAGCCTGGTTCTGTGGGGTCCAAGCACTGGACGCTTTCGGTGCTCCTGTTAGTGAAAGCCACGGGTCGCTGATTGCCCCCATCTCTCGCTGTGGCTGTCGTCACATAGCGCATGACGAGTATCAAGCAGTGAAGCAACCCATCTTCTCACTCCCTGTGGGCTCTGTAAGGCTTCGAGGGGCATTTTTCTGAATACACTCAAATGCTGTCATAGCTTAAGGTAGTTTTAAACATGCTCATGATCTCTTAGGAATTTTACATGTGAATTTCTAAAATTGATACTTAGTGTAAACTAAATCACCGTGATCGATTTCAGCAACATTTTTTCTCTTATAAAATGAAAACCTAGCCTACAGGATAAAAGACTTTCTCTTTTCCTCTTAGAGCAAGAAAAAGTACTTTTTTTCCTTAGCAGGGAAAAAAAGACAGAAACAACAAAATAATCCTCAAAGCAGTTTTACTTTTTTAACAGTTTTAATGGGAGCAGCTGTCACATTCTTGAGTTTGAAAAATCTTAGCTGTAAGGCCCTAAGATCAAAAAGATGATGCTATTTAATGTTGGGAAGTGTTAGTTCCAATTCTTTCTGACATGGACATAGTAGAGAACATGGGGGGATTTGTGATGTGGGTGCTACTCCTTCTCTTGCTTCACTATTCAGTTTCCCAAAGAGATCTTCATGTACGCCTTGTGATCTTTTTGCCGGTTGAGATTGGCTATTAGATGAGGTGGCAGTCACACTGCACTGGCTTTCGGATAGTAAGAACTCCTTCTGTAGGGGCCAGCAGTAGTACCTCCCAAGGCTGGACTCTTATTTTGGATACCTATTTTAAAGCAGTAGTGATCTGTTTTAAGAAAGTAGATGCCTGTCTGAGCAGTAGCATGCACTCAGACTGAAACACAAGTGCTAGGGGCCCAACTGCCTGTGCTCCGCTCTCTTGTGTAAGTCTCTCACAAGCTCTGTGGCCCTCGACCAGTTGCTTTATCACCTTGTGCCTCCATTTCCTCTGTAAAATGGGGCCAATACTAGTTCCAACCCCCTGGGACAGCTGTCAGAATTGAGTCTCGGTAAATATGTTATTGTTAATTGTTGATAATAGTCTTATTTATTCTGAACCAGTTAATTATTCTAGTTTGTGGAGCTTCTCAAAGTCAAAGTGAAGAACTGTCGCATCCACTCAGGGACTTGCTCAGCTTGCACGTTAGCAACCAAGGAACTGAAAATCTCATGAAGAGGAACATGGAAAGTCGTGCTCTTCGGGAGTTGTGCGGAGGTCTCTATTCCGGGGGTGGTACAGTGTGGGGCTGTGTGTGAGCTGAGTGCAGAATGGCCTTGCGAGTACATCAGGATTTCAGCCTCCTGGGTTACTTCTGCCGTCCCATCCCTGGGATCTATTTAGACTTTCAACGGTCATCTCCTTGATCATCCGTTATATTAAAAGTTCACATAGCCATGGAAAGAACACACCAGAGAAAGAAATACTGCTTATATCTGGTCTCGATTGGCATATCACTATATTTCTCACCAAAAATCAACGGCCTTCAATAGTTAACTTTTCTAACCATACCTGTGCTGCCATAGATATTTCTGTGAAGGGGAATGATGTTATCTTGGAGTTTAAAAGGGCTGCAGAGTGTATAAGTCTTACTTTCTCACAGTTGGCTAACCTAAGTGTGTCAGTCCTCTTCTTAAGCCCATAAAAGTACAAGATTATGAAAAGCCTGGAACCGGGGCTAGGGAAGAAAGGCATCCACTTTGTAGTGAACTGTAGTAGCTGGGAACCACATCGTCTCCAGGTGTGCCATGTCTTTTGAATCATGTATCAGCTTACGTTGCAGCTTGCAGCTTTTTGGTCGATTTCTTTTGCAATGGGAAGGAAAAGCCAGATCTGCCCAGAGTTAATGAGACCTTGCTGCCTTAAATAGCATCAAAATAAGCAGCACCGACCTGTTCTCTCTGCGGCTGCACGTACAGCCCCCAGCCTTGTTTGCCCTTTTCACTGCTGTCAAACATTCCTCTGATTTTTATCCCTCAGTGCATTATTGATGATCACCCCACGTCAGCATCTCTTCCGGCTCCTCATCTGTGCTTTGATTGCTTGTGACTCCTCTTCCACTCAGCCTCGTTACTGCACATGGTGTGAGCCCCTTCCCACACCTCCCGCGGAAGCCCCCTTCCCCGTGTGGCCAGCAGCTGTTCTCACCTGGGAAGCCACCTGTGCTTCACAGTGACCTCGTGGCGCCCCTTTCTTGTCTCTCGCTTTAACAGCACTGTGTTGTTTGTCCCCTCACATCATTGTGACACCTATTCCCTTCCTTGTTTACCTGTTACCTGTCATAAAATGTCTGGGTCCATTTGTTGTGCTCCAGGTATCTAAGGCTGAAAGGCAGCAAATCGTCGTCCTTCTGTCTTTATCTATTAGGAGAGGAGTGGAATTCGGAAATTCAAGTGATTTTATTTTGTCACATAGGTCCTGAGGAACTTCTGAAATCTGGTCCCCTTATAAATATATAACATTTCTGAAAGTTTGATCATCTTCTACTTCAGAGGCTGCAATAGCATTGCAAGGTCCAAAGCAAAAGGCACAATAATTATTCTCTGGATTCCTTTTGGTCTCATTTTTCTTTACATAAGAATGATTTGGTCTCCCTCAAGTCCTTAGAGACCAGAATATCCTCACTGTAGTCTGTCTTATTTCTTTTGCATTCTTTCAAATATTTGCCTGATCATGGCAACAACAAAAAGATCTTTTGATAATTATCACACCATGGCTGACATTAAAGGTGCTGTGCTTGAGGTGTACCTTTAAAGTTGTCTGTGGTTCTACTCCTCAAACATGATTGGAATTTCTAATATATCAGCTTGCCATGCATGCTGGTGGTGGTGGTCATCTGTATATAGCAGATGGAGTCCAATCTAAAGAAATACTACTGGGACAGACTACAAACACCATGATGTGAGCACTGTAGACAGTAGTTGGCATACTCAGTATTTCTTTTCTTCCCAAAATAATGTGTTTTATAGTGAATGAGATAAACATGGCAGCCCATTACAAAAAGGAGTCTTACAGTTGCTTTGAAGGTATGGAATTTTAGGGTATTTCTTTCCTAAGAATACTTCCTTGTGTGTTATGGTTAGTGCTAAATGGATGTTTTGATTTCTTAAACCATGTAAGCTAATATTCATTATTAATAGTGATGGCAGTGTATATACAGAGTCTTTGAGGCTATGTCTTACTACTTAAATAACCACCTTTCCCCCTAAATGTTATGTATCCACCAAGAGTTCAATAAATCTAGTGGCTTCATTAAGGTGCACTACCGGGGAAAAAAGGTTGTAGCCCATGTACTACGGGAAAAGGTGATGAAGAAAGATTGGCCTTCTTTCTACAGACAGTCCCAAATGTGAGATAACAGCTTCCTCTTGATCATAAGTGATGCACACAGTCCTGCCAGAAGATGAAAGGCTGGAGTCTGACCTATGGTGACCCTCTGTCAGGAGGATACGTTATAGCTGCTTTTCTCCTGCTACATTTATTCATGCTGTGATGTTGTAAACAAATACAGAAACAAAAAAACCCAACTCATAAATTCTTACCCAGAAGAAAGGTTTTCTTCCAGTGTTACAGATTTAACCCATGGGCTCTGGCATGCCAAGCATGATGCTCTACCACTGAGCTACACCCCCAGCACATGTTTTTATCTTTTTCGCAATAATCATGCTTCTCCATTACCGTAGTAGTAAGAGAACAATGTCATGAAAGAAAAATGAATTAAGTCCTTGATAGGCTGTTTCTTATCTGTTCAGCTAGGGCAGCTAACATATGTGAGATGCAATGATTTCTCAATTAATGAGTCATCTGGAGGAAAAAGCTCCCCTACATATGGTTAGTTGCATTAAAACCCATCTGAGAGTCTGACCCTAGGTACTTTAATGCCCGCTTTAATTTGTCTCAATGGTTTTTACAGTCTATGTGACAAATCTTTCTACATGGGCATAATTATAAGGACTGATTGTCTGTATATAAAGCTTTTTGTCCTAAAATATATATTTAAAAGTTAATTTAACATATTTAATGATATACAAATCACATGACTGATAAAACATGTTTATTTTACAAAGCCAAACCAAAATCTCAGATTTTTCCCTAAACCTTTATCACTGGTAACCTTTTCAAAATTCCATTTTGAATGCACATGTAATTGTACAGATTTCTGAGGTGCAGTGTGATATTTTGATACAGGTGTGCACTGTGTAATATGTCAAATCGGGGTGATGGGCACATCCAACACGATAACATTTCTCAGTGTACATAGTTAGCATCACTGTACCTGATACAAATTAGAGCTCTTTTTCTAGGAGATAAAGTCCACACTCCTTGGCGGACAAGGCCTGGGTGAATGCCTGCACCAGCAGCTCTGCCCGTAAGCTCTGGTCCCCTGACTCCAGTCAGGCTCCAGGTTGTTGGACCGCTTTGGTACAGCTCTCAGGGGTACCGTGCTCCTTCTTGGGCTCATCTTTCCATGCCCTTCTTTCCCCTGGGATTTTCCTGTTCTCAAGACAAATGCGCACTCTCAAGACCCAGGTTCAGTATGACTTCCTGGAGTCCGACCGAGGACCCTCCGGGCAGCATGCCTCTGGCTGACTCGCACCTGGTTCCTGCTTGTCCATCCGTATGCCTGGGAATGTGCTGTAATCATAAATGCCCCCACACAACCCTCAAGGCAGAGTTTTTATTGCTTATGTTTGTATCTACCCACCTCCAACAGGAACCAACTTGTGATACACTTTATACAAACTTGTTTAATAACTGAAAGATCATAGTACTCATATTGGAACACACATTTGCTGTAAAAGATTATAACACTTAGCCACTCATTTTAATAGGCAGTAGCTTGAACTTCATGTGCAGCCTCTCACCACTCTGTCCCCGCTCTACATGCAACATTGCCCCTAACTCAGAGGGACCGAGTCCTTTGTGGTCTTGCCATGGGCTCCTTTCTCCTGATAAAGAGTAGAATCTGCAGAGTCTTGAATAAATATTGTAGCTTGCCCCTCTGAGCTTCCATGGCATTGGAAACAACAGAAATTAGGCTCTGGAAGGTTTTGAGTTTTCAAGTCGGGCTGGCAGCAGGAGAACTTAGCTTAAATCTTACTTTGTGTGTAAGGGAGAGAAGGCCTAAGGCAGAAGGGATTATCTCCTAACGGCAAGAGCTGTATCCCAGCTTCCAGTGTCTGGGGACCTGCTGCAGAAGGGAGCGTGAGGCTGTCTCATGTTCAGTGCTCTACATAGCCAGAAGGTACACTAGGATGCCTGAACTCCTGACAGGACTGGCCACCTTTTAGGGACAAAGAAAGGATCCATCCTTCTCCCCCAAAGGAGAATAACTCCATCTCTACCAATTTCTAATTGCCTGAAGTTTCTATACTCTGAAAAATACCTATCTGTCTCATTTACTTGCAGATACCTGGAAAGATTAAATACTGCACTTAATAAAATAGGCTACTGTTTATTTTCATTTACTCATTCATTTCACAGTTACACTTACATGCACTCTCTGAGAGCTCGACACTGCTGGGCTTCGGGTGCACAGCAGTGAGCTGAGCAGATCTTGTCTGTCCTCATGCTGCTTTGGCCTTTGTTGGTTTGAGAGGGGAGTTTTTAAGCATGTGTCTGGGTTGGGGAGGTGACTTCTGTAGGATTGGATGGGGATAACATAAAGGGGAGCCTAGAGATATAAAATCATAAGCTTTTTTGTTTTTGCCATACTGGGGATCAAAACCAGGGCCTTGCATGTGCTAAGCAAGCACTGTGCCACTGGGCTACAGCCTCAGCTGTGAACCTACAAGCTTTTATATCTTTCGGCTCTGTTAATCATTGTGTGGGAGGTGCAGCTTCTGAAAAAGAGCTTCCTGTTTTCTTAATCACCAGGTACTTGGAGATTTTTTTTTTAAACGGGTCTTTTTGTTTGTTTTGGACTTTTATTAGTACATCTTCGCAGTGCATAATGATTACATGCATTGGGATTGGTACATAACACATTTTAATGCCTTTCTTTTTTTCCCCACCCTTCCCTCACCCCCCTTTATTTTTCCGGCATCAGATTCATTTCTTATAAACTTATCTTATAAATTTATCTTATAAGACCTTGTAAAATTAATTATCAAATATGCACATTAAAAACCAGGCTAATAGGCCAGAGAATATACAAAGTGTAAGACAGTGGTACAGAGGCAAGGCACCCTTTTGGATGCATTTCCTCAGTTAATGTTTGCTGCTGCCAGGTGGAATGTTGGGTTCTGACTGGAAACCTCGAGGTGACAGATGGGTCTGCTGTCAAGGGGCAGCAGTGTAGCTGCCTTGTAAGTAGGGTGGTCATATCACTTTATCATCCAAATTAGGGCACTTTTTGGGGGTAAGGAGGCATCCCTGCCAGAGTGAAATGAAGGCAGCTTCTTTAGCTGTCCTCAGTTGTCTTTTGTGGGGATGGCCATCTGCTAGTGATTGCTGCCTCCTGGGAGCCATCAGTAATAATAACTGCAGCCCCCAAGATGGGTAGAAATTTGTGAGTTTCATGCTTTTCTGGAAAAACATATTCACTGTTTCATTTTTTATTAGACTTATACTTTTCAAAACTCAGTAATATCAAAGCTTACTACATAAAAGATTACTAATCAAGGAGATAAATAGCTATAGACTTATACCATACAACACCAGGATCACTACAACAAGAATGTTCCTCTAAGCTCTACGGCAGAGCTTATGAGACTTTAATTTCTGTACATGTGTTATGTTTATTAACTTCTAATTTCACAGTCCACCAACTGATGGCTTAATGGCTTTCTGTATCTTTAAAGCCAACCAGTGACCTCCAGGACAACTGTCTGGAGCCTCACATTTCTAGCATGAGCATCAGCTTTTGTCTTTCTCCCACCACCTCCCTAACCAGAAGTTAGCCGCCCTTCCTGCTGACCTCTTTATGTTACCTGCAAAGGCCGGGTGTTCTGTTCTCCAAAGAGAGGTGTGAGCATCCTTGCATCAGAAATGTGGGGAGACAGTAGCAGAGACTGTGGAAGGTGGAGGAGGTTATCAGAATGCTCTTTAAGATTTAATCATGTGTTAAAATGAGACCTTTGTTCAGTGCTATTAATGTTTCATACTTTATTATATAAAATTAAAGCTGGAAGTACAAAGTAAAACCCTGGCAAAATTGACTTGCTAAAAAAAGGTAGGAAAAGTATTGCAAGAAACTTCTTTATAAACTGTGCATTTTGTGTGCCCTATTCTGTCTTCACATTCCCGCAGTTCTTGACTGCGTCTCTAATTCTGCATTGGCTGTGATGTTTCTGCAAGAGTTTTACCTAAATATTTACTTTGTTGTTAGAGATACTATGGAGCACACCCAGCCACTTTTCTTAGTCACTGCTTTATCCAAACCAGTCCGTCAAAGATGGTGGAAGGAGGGTCACAATAACGTGATTTTGGGAAATGCTAAAGTGACACTGTTTAGGGTGTGTCCCACACACTGCTTGTGCCTCAACATCAAACCAGTTGATGACTAAGCATATTCTCTAGTTCAGCTAATGTGTTTTTAGTCGGTAGATTTTCTCTCTGAAGGAAGTTAGTTGACTTACACTCTAGTGCTTACTTGATACCTCAAGTAGACTGGTAAGAAGTATTTCATCAACTGGCTACTTTAGGTCTTACAGGTCTATAGCACAGAAAAGGTGATTTCCTAATGTGTGGACATGAGTAGGATTAAAATGGGTAATGTGCATGTCCCAAACCCCCTGCAGTGAACACAGTCATGTACTGCAGACATATACTGAGACAAATTTGAAAACCAAACAAAAGAAACAAAAGAGATTATATCTCAAGCCCCTTTCTATTTCTTTAGTTTATTTTTATGAGTATATCTTTGTAGTACATGATGATTACATTTTTCATGGGCAGCTACTACCTATGCATAGCACCTCTCAATTCTATTTTTATCCCCCCCGCCTTTCATTTCTTCCTCCATTTCTTGGTCCCCTTGCTGTGTGAAAAAGCTCTATCTGCTTTATTTATACTTCGGGTTTCTCATGTCAGAGAAACCGTGTGATATTTAACTTGTGTGTTTGATTTATTTTACTTAACATGGTCCCAAGGCACGTCTCTCCTCCTACAGATGACTCACTTTTACTTTATGGCAGACTATTACTCCACGGTGTGTAGATACCACATTTTCCTTATCCATTCATCTGCTGCTGGACATGCAGGCCACTTCCAAGATTTAGCTCTTATGAAATGTGCTGCTATAAGTATGGGTATGTGTGTATCATTCTGATATGATGTTTTAACTCTTTTGGAAAGCTGCCTGAAAGGAGAATACCTAGGGTAGATGGAATTCCTAATTTTAGTTTTTTGAGAAATCTCCATACTGATTCAAGTCTTTTATTTTTTAGGCCTAACTTACTGAAGGTCTTGGTTAATCCTTGCATTGATTTCTTGTTATTAATGAAGTAAACTGTATAGTCTTTCTCTGTACCTTATACTGACTGATAAACCCATACTTTAAAGGCTTTGGAACAGACCAGACATGAAAATAGAGTAGATGTCCTTCCCTGGGGTAGTGCTACATACTGTGAACAAAGCCAGGCCCTTCCCTCCTCTGCGGCGCTGGCCACATGTGTAAGAAAAGCTTCTGTTTGGATGGCTGCCCCCTACTACTGGGCTCAGAGTCCTTCAGGTTTCCCTGGACTGTGTACTTCTGCCAGATGGCTCTGCCTCAATTGGCTGCACTGGCCCATAATTTAGATAGCATTCCTCGTATCAGGGTATTTACTGTCTCATTAATTTTAACTTTTGCAAAGCTTTTCCCAGTCCAGAAGCCACTAGGCTAAATCTCAAGCTGTGTGTGTCCTATTAATCTGGGGCTGTGGAAAAACCTCTCTATAAAATAGATTAGGGTAGGATGAACGTGACAATGAGACAAAGTCGATCTGTGAAGTTAAGCATTACTTTTTGTTTTTCTTTGCCATCTCTCCTCTGCCTGATTAGAACTTTTCTGCAATTTGTATGATTTGACAAGGTTGTAAAGACAGTTTAGAGCTTATTTCTATGTTTTTATTGTTAATCAAGTGATTATATGCATTGAAGGAGACAATTTTTTAGTCTTATAGATAGACTATATTTGGAGAGCAATTGACTGGTTGTTTTAATTTGTAGTACTTGTGCCAGTGAATCTTCCCTTAACAATGATAGTAAAATTGTCATTAGACTCCAAGAGCATATTTTACCTTCATGCCTTACATCCTGATAGTCCTGCTGATACTTCCAGAATATGCTCCTGGTTGTAAAACTCTTATTTTAGAATTTAGACATCTAGCACAATTAAGTAAGACCTTGCTATAGACACCAAAGACCTGTGAAAACTCCTCTTTATACCTTTGGAAATCAAATTAGAGTGATTTCCTCAATACTGCTAGTGAGAATGTAAAAACAGTACAGACACCCTGGAAAAAAATATCAGTAGTTTTTTTAAAAGTTGAACATACAACTTCCATGTGATGTAGCCGTTCCACTCCTAGGTAGCTACCCAAGCAAAAAGAAAATGTATGTTTCTACAAAGACTCATACGTGGACATTGACAACAGCTTTATTTGTAATAGCAAAAATCAGAATTGCTCCAAGTATCCAACAAGATGGCAACAAACTGAGGTGTATCATTGCAATAGAATAGTACTAAGCAATAAAAAGGCATGAACTCTTGATCACGGCTCAACGTGGGTGATTTCAAGATAATTATGCTGTGTGAGAGAAGCCAGATAAAATGAGTAATACTCATTTCACATGTATGAAATTTCAGAAAGTGGAAACTAATCGGTAGTGACAGAAAACAGTAGTTTCCTGAAGAACACAGAGACAGGGAGAGGAGAGTGGGAGGAATTACTGAGAGCACAGAGAACTTTTTGTGGGGGGTAGTGGAGACATTCATTATCTTGATTTTGGTGATGATTTCACAGGTGTCTCCAGGTGTCAAAAGTTATATTGTACATTTGAGTATGTGTAGTGTCTGATATGTCAGTTATCTTTTAGTAAGGCTGTTATAAAACAAAAGGCTCATCGCCTAACACGTATATTAGTGTAAGAAGGGATGTTAGTGTTTGAAAGTGTGATTGTTAAGATTTTAAAGGCTATGGCCCTAGTCCTGGGTGGGGAAATATCTGCCAAAAGCTATACACTCTCTTCCCTAGAAAAGTGCGTACAAAGTTTTCCCTAAAATTAAAGGAGTTCAAGACTAAATGCCCAAGTTAAGACACCCATCAAATTCTCCCTGTTTTTCAAGGAGATAAAGTACTTTTTCAACATTTGTGTCTTCCATGCTTTGTTTTACTAAGAAAATAAATAAATTCTTATTTTCATATTAGATGAATGTTAGGAATTCTTGGCAGGCATGACTTTAAAGTTGTCCAATCTTGTCCAGCATTTTCTTTTTAACTTTTTAAAATCTTCTTTCTGAAGAGAAATTAAACTATAAACTCACTGGTCTATCAATATCACTATCCAAATGAGGCTGCAATTTTATTGATTATACCATTTCATTGCTTTCAAAATGAGCAATAATAACATCATGATTATTGGACACTTCCATTACTGCGATGTCAGCCAGTTCATAACACTCTACCTTAAACACATTAGAGGAAATTCAGGAGCAAAATAACAATTTTATGGTTGTGTTTTAAAGAATGGATTCTAAAAAAATAATAAAATTAAGAATAGATTCTGTATTAGCCAGTTTTCCTGTGCCAACCCATTTCAGGTTCTCACATTGTGCACAAGATGATACTGACAAACTGGGATTTACCCAAAGCCTAAGGAGAATAGCGGGTGTATGAATGTTTCCTTTATTTCCCAAAAATTACTTCTTCTGTGTGCAGGTAATACTAATTTTCATATCTGTTGGACATTTTGTTCCCAAAAGCTGCTTGCTTATAATATCTGAATCTCTTTGTTGTTGTTTTGTTTGAAGCAGGGTCTCGCTGTGTAGCTCATGCTGGCCTTGAACTCCTGGCAGTCCTCTTGCTTCTGCCTCCCCAAGTGCTGAGACTACGGGTTTGTGCCACCATGCCCAGTTAGAATCTCTTCTGATTGTTGCTTTTTCTCCCCATTCAGAATTTGATTTGAAATGCAAAAAAAAATTATATGTAATACACTTATTTTCCATTTTCCTCCAATACTTTATCATTTCCATTGTCTCATAAAATTGATAATGTGAGACACCTTAAAGGCAGTTATGTCATGTACCATCCTTGTGTGGTCTTAGAGTTTTCCAGGGAAAAAGCCCAGAGGCGTAGATATGTATGCAAGTGGGTTTGGAGGAACGCTTTCAAGATCAATATCTGTCAGGGAGCAGAGTACATGGAATTCAGCAGATGGAGGAATTCTCTTGTGTTTCACCCACAGTGAAGGCCTCTCTTACTCAGCAAAGGGAGCTTTGGAACAAAGAAAACCCTTAGGAGCATCCAGCCTGAGGCAACAGGGCCTTTTAACTCTCACAGCCTGTCACTGAATGCTGGCTGCTTTGGGGAACAGGCCTGACGTGAGTAGAGACAACTGTCTGTGGCCAAGAGGGACTGAGCTGAATTATCAGCCACCAAAACCTTAGCAAATGGGAGAAAGTTGCCTCATTCCTGCAGAGATGACCTGGGTATCATGCCATGGTACCCACTATAGCCTACTTCTTACGCTGCTGGGATCCACCTGGGAGTAGTTCTTGCAGGAATGGTTGTTCTTTTTTCCTGGAGGAAAGTTGAAGAGGGGAAGGAAGGTTAGTGCTGTGAGTTAGTCCCCACTGCAGCTTCTCCTCTTGCGGTTGCCCTGATCCTCGTCACCTTCATTCCCTTCTGCTCACGGGAGAGTCCTTTCATCTGGACTAACTTTCTGCTAGTCTTTCTTGGGGCCTTGTCAGGGTAGGGGGCGACCAAGAATCTCATCTCAGAAAACATTTGAATGAGAAATGGTGAATCTTTAAAATCGTGGTTGTGCAGTGTATGAACCCGATACTCCGTTGAGATGAGCTGAGAGTTCATTTGCTTTGGTAAAACAAATGGGATTCTCACTTAGGCGACAAATTTGTAGAAATTCTTATAAAATAGAAATAATTTTTCTCTTTCAGGGCTTTAACCTAGGGTTTTTAGAGTCTTGGAACCCTGTAAAATTGTATGCAAAATTTTATGTGCATGCTTTCAGAGGACATTGATTAGCTACAACTGGATTCCAGTGTCTCAAAGATTTATTTATTAGTTACTCGTGCATTCAACACAGACTGATACTGTCTGGCCCTGGGAACATGGCAATGAACAAGGCAGAGAAGGTCTGCACTAGTTGGAGCTTCTGGGCCTGTGGAGTTACCTGAGGAGGCACATCCAGAAATTACTCATTAAAATCTAGCATGTCACATGGTAATAAAGACTATGAGAAAGAAAGTTCTGGGTGAAGAGACAGTGAGACGGGGTGTTGGGGTGGTCAGTGGGTAGCAGGGCCGTGTGGACAGAAATGAGAAGGGCAGGGCTCTCGTGGAGGACAGTGCTTCTTGCGGAGGGACCATGGGAGGCGCCATGGGTTTTACCCCATGCTAGGAGTACACTGGAAGGTTTGGAAGGAAATGAAGCACAGTCTGACCCCTGTCAGCAGGCGCACCCGATCCCTGCGTAAGGCGGGCTGTAGGGGCCGGTGCAGAGTGGAGAGACTGCAGGATGCTGTGGCGCCTAGATGGGAGAGCGCAGTGGCCTCTTGTGGGGTTTAACGGTGGAGGTGTGAGAAGTCGTTGTAGATATGTTTGAGAAATACACCTTTTACAAAGAATAAGGTTTTGTCTCAATCATAAAAATTTTTTAATCTAGCAAGGAAACCAGAGCTTACAGATGCTGTCAGCACACAGTAAGAGCAGTGGTAGAGACCCAGCAGAGCGTCTAGTTGAAGGAATTATTCTCCTGGGAATTTAGGGTAAGAAATGGCAAGATAAATGATTCAGAGGTAGGTGGAGGCTAGAGCAACAGGAAGGTTTGGACTTTACCTGGCACTTGGAGTGGTATTACCTAAGGAGGCAGCGCGTTCTGATGGGTGGTCCAGATTCTCCAGATAACTGATGAGTGGTGGAAGAGGACTGTAGGAGGCTGAGACTGAAGGCGGGGAAGAAGGTAAGACATGCAGGTATCCGGGGCAGAGATCGCTCACCTGTGTTCATTATTCACTTGTAATGCACCAAGCAGTGCTGTAGGCATTCTATATGCATTAACACAGTTAGTTCCCAGTCAGCCCTCTCGGGAGGGCACCACTAATGTCCACGTTTCACAGATGCAACCCAGCACAAAGAAGCAACCAGAACTTGCCCCTGTCCAGGCAGGTTGCACCACTCAAACCAAGAGGCAGGTTCTGCACCGGCCCCTACAGCCCCCCTTATGCAGGGATCGGGTGCGCCTGCTGACAGGGATCACACTGAGCTTCATTTCCTTCCAAACCTTCCAGTGTACTCCTAGCACGGGGTAAAACCCATGGCGTCTCCCATGGTCCCTCTGCAAGAAGCACTATCCTCCACGAGAGCCCTGCCCTTCTAATTTCTGTTCACAGGTTCTCTCTCTCAGGAATCCAGTGCATCTCATCAAGATGTGAGCCAAGGGATTTGGAGACAGTAATGGAGGCAGTCTCTTCTTTTGCCCCATGCTGAAATGTGACTGCCCATCATTTAGTGTGGCAGCAGTACCCAGGAGGAGCATCAGCTCATCTCCTTCTCTCCTTGCGTAGAGCTTGGATTGTCTCTTTGTCATTTCCGGCTGCTGTTCTGTGTCAGTGCTGTGTACATAGCAGATGTTCAGGGAGTCCCTCTAGTCAAAGCAGTATTTTGAAGTCATCACCTTATGAGTTATCCCAGGACCGTGCTTCTCAATTTATTGACAGTACTTCAGACTCGGTGCTCATTGGTCCTCTGATCCTCATAGGTTTTGCTAGTCATGAGCTGGAATCCAATGAATTAACTAACCAGCACCATGATATCAGTAGCATATGAGATTGTTGTGAAATAAGCTGCTATCTGGGGAGAAAAATGTATAAGGAGTGAGCAGAAATTTCAACATACGTTTAAATTTTTAAAAATTACTGCAGTAAAAGATGCACTGTCGTTGATGTCTCTCAAAATATTCTCTCTTGCTTCAAACACACCTATCCCATTGCTCCAGCCACTTTCTGAAGCAGCCCTGGAGTCCTTTACGTGTGCTTGAACAGTTTCCTCCTCTGTCATGACAGAGCTCCCTGACACTCATCACTTCTAGTATGGCAGTGTTCTGTCAAACAGAACATTATGGTGTGTCCTCACCCACCTTATCCATCAGAGCCAGCACCATGCATCTTCTGGCTCTTCCCTAAACACAAAATGATCGTGCAAAGTAAACATTTTTTAATTGATGCAGGACATTAAGGCAGCCGTGCAGTACAATGATGATAAGAAAGAGAACTTGCAGAATTGCTTCATAAAGTGGCAAGAATAGGGATAAAAATGTGTTTAAAGCAAGGGGGAGTATTTTGAGGCGTGTTAATGGCAGTGTGTCCTTAGTAATCTCTTTAAAAATTAAGCATTCACCATATTTTTTATCATACCTTGTATCTTTAAGTACTCAGAATATAATTACATACTGTAAGTAGTCACTAAAGAACTATTACTTTTCTGTCAAAATGTGGAGGATTTTAGTAGTACAAGGAATTTGTAGAGAAAACAGTGCCTTGAGACTGCCAGATACAGTTTGCCAAAGAAAGGTCGACTCTGCTGCCTCGCCTCGGGTAGATTACCACAGCGTAAGCTTATTTCCCTCTCGGTTTAGACCCGGGGAGATACTGAGCACTAGCATCTTTTCCATGCAGCTGTTAATTCTATTATTATAGTTTCAGAAAGCATAATGCCTGTAATACCTACCATGCCATAGCCCCCACATGTTCTCCAAGAAGCAAATAGAAGCTTCCAGTCCTGACAGGTATTCAAATATTCAAGCCTTAAGTGCGATGCAAGGAAACGGAAATAGCAAACAGGGCCAGAGGACTGCAGTCCCTGGCGCCTCTGTGCTTATTACTGGTGTCCTGTTTTTTCCAAATGACAGCACAGCACTTGGGACTGAAGTTAGTGGCCTGGGGAGGAGGACAGGTAAGCTCAGAGAAGGCCACAGAGTCAGTGTGAGACCAAGGGAACGAGTTTATTTGGGAGCACAGAGGAAGGAGTTTATTTCGGGGAACTGGAGGGATTTGAAATGAGCTTGATGGACTGGGTAAGCAGGCTTCAGGAGCCCTATTGTCTTTAGACTCTAGCGTCTGTTGAGGTACCAAGTTCAGTGATCTCCACACGTGTGTGGGAAGCCCTAAAAAGTCACAGCCAACCCTACCCAGCTCTTCCTTCTCGGCTCACGTTCCAGGTAAGGAGTATTTTTATTTTTGAAATCCAGGTGTACAGTTAGAAGAAGGGAGAAAACAGTGACACCCATCTTTTTAATGAGCATTGCTACTGGCAGAGAAATTAGCATCACCCTGAATTTTATGTGATGTCAGTTAAATGAAGGTGTTTTATAGCACTTTACAACAAATTAGAATCAACCAAATTGAAAGTAAGCCTAGCAGCTGGGATAAGTAATCAGGTAAGTGGCCAGTTTTGCTATTTTTGCTCTGAGCTGAAGACAGAATTTGAATTTCTAATGTCCCAGAGGCATGGGGCTCACCGTTGAGGAGCCTGGATCCCAGGATGATGGTGTAAGGTGCCAGCGGCTCAGACTATCCTTCCAGTCTGCAGCTTGCTTTGCTGCCCCGGCACCTGCGCACGTACACAGGGGAGAGGGCTGTGCACTCGTGGATGACGGAGCTCTGCTTTTGGCCGAACATTAGAACAGACTGAAATTACATGACCCAGAACAAGACAGTAAATCATCCATATTAACTGAGACACTCCGATGAAAGAACTGAAATTCATATGAAGACTTTGTGGCTCCTCAGGAAATCACCCCAAATCAGAGGCACTATTATAACACGTTTATGGTCTAAGAAGATGGTTACCGTGTTCACTTGCTGCAATTTGCATATAGTCAGGCTGCCCTGACAGGATCAGTCCTAGCTCCAGTGGACAGGCTTTTCCGGCAGAGCTTTGTCCTCCAAGAGCCAGTGTTTCTTTCCTGGATTGCTGGATGATTTCAGTGTCCAGACTTCTGCTGAAACCCAGGACGGTGATGACTGTTCTGGGGTTGGTGGCCCAGGCCAGGTCTGCTGTGTGTGCGCCTGCTCCTGTGTACAGGGCGGAGCCGGGGGAGAGGAGAGGGGGTTGGTAACAATGAAACCTTGCAGATTGCTCAGGGTGCAAGTATTGAGCGGGCAGTGAATGAAAACACAGTGATGCTGGGAATGATGGTTTGTGAGGAGAGATTTGAGTAGTGTATCGTTTTCAGTTTTTTCTTTGTCTGTAGCTGTGGATTAGAGGAAATAAACTAATCTACAGCAGATCTTTGACTCAGTTGTTTTCAATCAACCTCAGAGAAAAAAACGACACAGATTTCCTTCTATTTTCCATCTCTAAAGTTTCTGAGACACTTTTCTCAAAATATTCACTCGTTTTCCCTTAAAATTTTTTTATCTTAAAAATTCAGATGAGGTTTTCAGATACCCAACTGTTGAAGCATCAGATAATTTTTCTCGTGACATGCAAATGACAAATCGGACCTTCTCCCTTACTTTTCTCAGTAGCAACTTCTTCCCTAACCAGTAGCCCTTACTGGAGTCTTGGTTTAGCCTTGAGGTTTGTATATGGAAAAAGCAAAGTTTTACATTTCCATCCTCATAGCCTTTTGATAATTCTGCTCACAAATAATCCCGCAGGTCAGAGGAGTCACCAGGAAAGGCTGACTCCTCTGTGAGGTGTCAGATACATCCAGACACCAGCGAAGCCAGGACAGGTCTCTGACGAATCCCACGGGTTCTGAAAACACATCTTCAGCACTGAGCTACAAACTGACAGCCTCTGGTGCCCGGCCCTGCTCGGCACACTGGATATTGTTCAAGGTGGTGCGTCACAGGTCTGACCGAGCGCTGTGTTCTGAAGGCCCCCGAAACGCACGCCTGAGTGGTGGAGGTTAGCTGAGATAAAAATGGGTGCGGAGAGTTGAGTGAATTTATAGGGCAGGAGTTGGTATGTGCTGACCTGTTATTTCCCAAGAAAGGTTTTTTGCAGCCTCCTCTTTGTTTTGCACTGCCCTCTCCTGGCTAATAAATTTCTCAGTAATGAGAGTTCGGAAGAAAGAAGTGGTGGAGCCCGAGGACTGCTATCATTTTTACTTTCTGCTAGAAAGTAATTTCAGATTTTATTATTTGAAATGTGGGGTTGACATACAGTGATTAATTCAGATGTGCATAGATACAAGATTTCCAAATGATATAAATGGCTGTAGAAAATATCCGTAGGAGGGTAATTTGGTCATTTATATGGACTTTGTAATGTCTGTGCAAGAAATGCTTTTGCAGTTTATTGCATCATTAGTCAAATTTTCTGAGTCATTGATGTGAAAAGCTAGCATGATTGGAAATAATTTGGACACTTTTTCTCTGTATTTGTATTTTACAGTGGCTGCTAATTTACAGAAGATTGTAGATGACCCCAAAGCTTTAAAAACATTGACATTTAAGTTGGTAAGTGGAAAGTTACAGAAAGAAGGTAATATTTTGCCATGTTATTGCCAGCAAAGAGTAGAAATACAGTTTAACAACCTTGCTCTGTGATTTTGTTGTTGTTGATGTTTTCTTTGGAGATCGATTTTTGTATTTGTCACTTGCTTTGGCAACATTTGGGAACAGTTTTTGATCATGCCTGGAAATGTCCTCCCCTGCAAGCGGAGCTGGGCCTTTCCCCGTCACCTCTTTGACTAAGAGTGGCCATTTGAGAAACGGAAAGCCTGGATGGGCCATTTCGCTTCCCGTTTGTATGGCAACTTGACCGTACAAAATTAGACTCTATTCAAAGCAGCATTCTTACTAAAGCTGTCCTGAGGTGAAAGCCAAGTGGTTCTAACTTTTAAAAATAGAGACTGATTGTTGAGGAAATGGTGTGGGTAATTGGAAGGGATTGTGGAGCAGCTCCCTGAAAGCTAGTGAACAAAGACATAACATTTTACCTTCACATTTGAAAGCACACTAACAGGTTTTCGTCGAGAGTATATATTTTAACAGTTTTTATGCACTAGTGATTTTAAGCAAGCACCAGGTGGTCACAGAGATACAGACTACTGGGCATTCTGGGTCACGAGGTGGTAGTCATGCCTGCAGATGGAGAGAATGTCCAGATATGCAGGCAAAAGTAACTGTTTTCCTACAAGTTTTAGCAAATAGCACATTAAGGCAAAAAAGTGACTCGTTTTAAAATTATACATCAAGCTTATCAAGGGCCACTGAGAGTGCCATGAGCAATTTAGAATCTAGATGACCAGCACGTGACTGTACACAGTGTATATTGATGATCTGCTTTGTTTCTTGTGAGAATTAAATGAAAAATGTATGTGGCTAGAAACATGAAATAATTTGTTACTATAAATGTGAGCCTGGTGATAATTAGCTTTCTGGGTCCTGATTCTCATCTAATTTCAGATCGCCAGAATGTGTAATCAAAAAGCAACGTACAACTAGGCATGACAGTGTAGACCTGGAATCCGAGTACTCTTGGAGGCTGAGTCAGGAGGGCCGCAAGTCTGAGTCCAGCCTGGGCAACTTAGCAACTTAGTGAGACCCTAGCTCAATAAAAAAGGAAAGCTATATCTGAAGATATTCTTTCTCTTTTGCTAATAAAAAGAACATTTTATACAGACATAGAGTGCTAGATGAACAAATTGCAGAATTCACCATGTGGTTTGAGACTGTACTGTCGCCTTCACTCTGTTTCTAATTGATCTGTAGTTTTGTATGTTTTGTATGTTCTGTGTATGTGACCACGTATGATGAAAATGGCACCCTCTGTCAGCGTTTCAATCCAATATAAATGTCCCTCTGGTTTGTATACCGTCTCCAGAACATTTTCATGATTTTTGATATGTAGACAGAGAAAAAAGCATTCGAAACTTTCGTGTTGGCTGATTCTCACTAGCTCTAAGTTAGCTTTCATATAAAACATGAAGAGTAACCCTGACCCTTCCTGCCATCAAAGGTTTTATAAACACAGCTAGTAGTGTATTCTCTGGAGGTAAACAGTAAAAATAGTATAACATTTTCCCTCATCTCCTCCTTCAATCAACTTTGTAAGTTTCCTGGATTTTTTCTTGATTCTCCCCTCTTCCTCTCTACTTGTAGCACCTCAGTAGGATCCTGTCACCTTCAGAACCTGCTCTTCTTGCTGACAGTCCCCCAGGGTCCCTCTGGGGCTACAGATAGAGTTATCCTTCTGTAGTTCCAAAGTATTTCCAAGGGTTAGGTTCTTCACTGTCCTCCTCCAGAATCCGTAGCCTGAGCATGCCACAGGCCTCACTGACAGACGCCCCCTTTAGGTCCCCAGGGTACCTGGCTCTGATGGCAGGCCCCTTCCGTCTCAGAAGCCTGTGCCTCAGTGGGGTTTACTTGGCCACAATCATAACATGGAGCTGCAGACCGCTCTGGCCTGGCCCCAAGGCCACACTCTAAGCAGTTATTCCTCCTCAGTGGCAGTGGCATACTGCACAGCTTCAGGGTTTCCCATATCTATGTGCATCCTTCCTTTTGGGTAACTGGATCCATTCACGCCAGCTGAGTTGGAGTCTTTCTTTGTACCTTATTTCTGTCTGGCCTAGGAGAACCCTAGAAGCAAATCCATGCACGCGTTCCTTCTTACTACAGCTTCCCAGTGTGGTCTTGTGACGTTCTCAGGAAATGGAAATTGATGCCTTTTCCCCCAGAGATAGTTAAAGCTGTTAAACAAAACCAAACTGAAGAGTGACCTTCTACTTCTGTCACTTAACTCTCTGTCCAGCCCTTGTTAAAGCCTGAGAGAGTTTCTTTGCTGTTATCAGCAGCCAACCAGATTGAGACCCACTTGACAAAGCTAATTTGAACTGATTTTTTGGTCTCCTCTTCTATAGGCCACTAACATCCTGATCATACTTCAGAGATTCTCAGGCATTGCCTTCATTCATCAATTTGGTTATTTTATTGAAGAATGAAAGATCAAAGTGTTTCAGCAGCGTTGTTCCTTATAAGCTGCTGCTGCATGTGGTCCTTTTATCTCTCAGCTGTTTATCATGATTTTAATCTCAGAGGTTTCATTGCTTTCTAATAAAGCATGTCTGAGGACTGAAAATTTGTCTGCAGAAGAGCAGTGTCTTGGTACTATGTTCTTTATCTCCCTGCACCACGATTTCATTCAGGGGACCATGGGGGCCCTTTAAAAATATCACCAGCACCAATGTCCTATCCTGATTGCTGGTGGTGCAGCCTGGACTTGGGGAATTTTGACAACACATCTTGGAGACTCCAACGCCTCGCCAGTGTTGAGACACATTGTGTAAATGACTGTCTCCGTCTCCTTCACCTACGCCAGTCTACCACTTGGTTCAAGTGTGGAACAGGTGTTTGTCTTCATCTTGTGTATCTGCTTATGTAACAAAAACACCAGCCCAAGGGACAAAGAAGTACATTTACTTTTTCTCTGCCCACTGAGATCTCTAGCCTTATTTGACAGATAAGATGATACAGCATGTACGATTTCCATCTTTGGCATAGCCGGGGACTGAGAGATCAGATTCTCTTCACTTTTAAGAAAGTGGTTTGGGCACGTGGGGCGTTTCAGCTCCAGGATTGCGTACTTTGACTTTGACATATCAGTACCTTGTTAGTATTGTTGTAAGTCCAAAGATAGGTCTTTATAAATATTTTTAAGTTATCTTTAAATTTGCTACCTTGAGATTTTATAATGTAGGTGAATCTCCTTTCAGTGTGGAATTTTTGAAATTGCATTAGTGAGATATGAAATAAGGTATATGTAATTTTCCCTTGAAAGTATATCAATGTAAATACATGCAGTTAACACCCAGTCGGTACAGTTACGTGAACATTATAGATTTTAGTTGCTGATATTTAAGAACATTGTATCCATTTGAGATAGAGATTTCATAAGCATTTTAGCAATTTTTTTAGAAGTACTTATCCTGGGCATGTTCATATGCTTCCTGACTAAATCATCATTTCCCAAAGCATAGGAAAAGTCAGGACTGCAGTGGGTAAAACTAAGAGTTAACTTTCTCCCCTTGATGAAAAGAAAGAGAAAAAGATCTGAAGGGAAATGGCTAGTTCTAGAATGCTCCTGTAATCCGAGCACTCTCAAGGGCTGAGGCAGGATGATCTCAAGTTGGAGCCAGCCTGTACCATTTAAAGACTTAGGGGAGACCCTAGCTTGAAATTAAAGGGGGAAGGAGTGCTGTGCAAATGCCTTGGGTCCAAATCTTAGTACCAAAAGGGGAAAGGCAAAGGCCCATGTGACAGCCTGCGCCCCCTGCTCCTAGTCTAAAGCTGTGGCTCTCGAGGTGTGGTCCTCAGATTGGCTTTACCTGAACCCTGGAAACTCGATGAAAATGTTAATGCTGGGCCTCATCGCAGGCCCCAGGAGTTGGCCTCTGGGGCTGAAGGACAGGAATCTGTTTTACAAGCTTTCCAGGTGGTGCTGATGCATACAACGTCATTTAAGAACCAAGGCTGAAGGCAAGTTGGAGCTGAACAACTTCAGGAGGCCCTGGAAAAGATTCGAGTTCTCTACAGTAATCACTTGGGAAGCTCAAAATAAATCCCAGTACCCAGGCCGCACCCCAGGCCAGTTCATTCAAAACCTGTGGATTAGGTGCAGGGACTGTGTTTCCAGAGTCTCCTGCTAATTCCCAAATGCACCCACATTTGGGGCAGAAGGAGCCCTGGTGACAGAGGCTCAGCAGCCACACCTTCAGTGCCTCCTGGGGGCACAAGCCACACCTGCTGGCCTGGCAGGCAGGGTAAGGAGAAGGGAACTCTTAGAATTAGAGCACATACTTACTGATAACACACAGGAACTTTTGGCTGGTCCTAAGAATTAAACTGATGATTAACAAGAGAAAAGCATACAAATTTATGTAATGTAAGTTGTAAACGACACGGGAGCTTTTGTAAGGAACTGAAGACACAATGAAGCTATTGAAGTTGAACACTTGTAATGGAATTAGACAGTAAAAAACAGTAGATTGTGAAAATGTAATGAGACAAAGGGACTTGGATGAGGGTAGTGAGTGTGGAGAAGTGCCTGAGAACATAGAGTTTAGTTTACAAGGTTTATTCAGATTTCTCTGAGCTTTGCTTTTCCTCTTCCAGGCACAGGGAAGATACCTTCCTTGAGAGAGGTTTAATTCTTGTTATAGAGAAGGCCAGAGTACCTTTCCTGCTATTTATAGTCTTTAATTTAAAACAGCTTGCCAGAGTGGTGTATTTTCAAGAGGTGCACTTAGGAAGGCAAAGATGGCATGTTGTGAATACCTCCTTTACATCCTGAGCCGAGGCCCAGAAGGAGTAAGGGCCAAACCTCTGAGGTTCCCCAATTCCCACAATTTAAAGCAAGAGAAGTTTATTTTGGTTTATAGTTTTAGAGGGTTGAGTCCATGGTTGGTCCATTCCAAGGAAGAAATGGCATAGGGGAAGGCCTAGTAGAGAAAAGCTGCTCATGCCATGGCAGACAGGAAAGAGAAGAGAAGGGAAAGCTCAGAGACATGATACCCTTCCGGGTCACACCTCCCATGACCCACAGGCTGGGATCTCACACCACCTCCCGACACCTGTGATTGACTGACTGATAAGTATAGAGCTGCCATGATCCAATCACCGTCCAAAAGCTCTGTCTCTAAACACATGAGACTTTTGGGAGACACTAGATTCAAACCACAACAACCGGTGAAACTGACAATGGTGGTGCAGATCAAGGCAGCAGCATCAAACTACTAATAGTTATTGTTCACTCTGTAAAAAGTAGTCAGTGTAAAAAGATGAAGTCACTTTTACCTAAGAATTTTCCTTCTGAGGCAGGAAATGGTTTTTTATTTTGTCTAATCTCACCTGGAGGATACACCTTTTAAGCTTGCATGTCACAAAGTGGAAATCACCTCTGCTGTATACTGACGTATGATGATGGTTTCCAGAGAAAAGATTTGCAATATTGTTTGGTTGTGAGTTCAGCTTTTTTTTGTAATGAAACACTTTTTATTTGGAAGAATGACTAGTGATGTTAGCTTTGTTAACAGGTAGTAAGTCAATGTTAACTATCTGGCAGACGTTTTTTCCCCCAGAATGAACAGAGTCAAGTTACTCTTTAAAAGGGGGGGGGCAGTATTTATTGTTAATAATAAGTTTAAGCTTTCCAGGAATAACAGGATTTTGGAAAACTTGCATCTGCCCTTGGAAGTTTGACAGCTCCCCATACTTAAATTAAGAAAAACTTAAGTTTTCGCATGGGATTGATAATGGGTGGTATTACTGAATATGGTTTGTTGACATTATGTAATGAAACTTTCATATTTATAATAAAAAATGTTAACATTTGGAAGATCTGTAAAAACTCAATGATGCTTAAAAACATGCCCAAATCCATTCCCAAGGCAAGACAGCTGAATGGATTTTAGTGTAGCAGAGTACAAAAAAGTTCAATACTATAGTTTCACATTCCAAATCACAACTAACCTTTAAGAACCTAGCACTTAGAAAGTTTGGTATGCTACCAAATGATATCCACAACTATTTGGAAGAGCCATTAAAATGCTGTTCCCTTTTCTAAGTAAATATTTGTATGAGGCTGGATTGTCTTTATGTATTCCAGGAGAAACATTGTAATGGAGTGGATTAAGTGCAGACGTATGTATAAGTATCCAGCTGTCTTCTCTGAAGCAAGACATGAAAGAGGTTTGCAGAAGTGGAAAGCACTATCAGTCTTCTTAGTGGCTTTGTTGTTAGTTTTTGGTGGGGGGCACTATGGTTATTTTTCAGTATAGATTCTATTTTGTCAGTATGTAGGGTTTAGTGTTACTAATGTGTAATGAATCAAGTGTTTAAGTATTTCTATTGTAATTTCTAAGATCATATAATAAATGTAGCCTGCATAAGCATGTTTTTTCAAGTATAATGATTATTACATTATTTTAAAATATTTTATACATATTATTTTACTGCTAAAATATTATAAAACTAAGTTTTAATTGCTAAGACAGTGACTATAATAAAATATCCCACAGAAACATCAGCTTTTTGGAGCCCTCGATGATTTTGAAGGGTATCAGGAGATCTTGACGCCCCAGAGTGTGAACAGTGCTGCTTGGGTGGTTCCCGGATCCCTTTTCTCTGAGTTTCAGGGCCATTTGCATATTGTTTTCCTGTGTGTTCTGGAGGCACAGGCAAGGAGAGAAGAGGAGAAGGGAGAGCCGTGGTAGGGAGAGCAGGCTGCTGGAGGGCAGCTGAGTGCTGTGGAGCAGACACACCGCCCTCTGGGGATGGTCCTGGAAACGTGCGTGGCAGTAGAGCAGCCAGGCACCGGGACAGAGGTGGGACGGGGACGCTCAGAAGCCTCCCCACAGCCAGGTCCAGAGTAACAACCACGGGCTGGCCCCCCACTCTCGCCGTGTGTGCCCGCTGCTCTTACTCTCGCTAGAAGGGCCTTCTCCTTTGTTTCTAGTCAGTCGCTTGAACCACTGTTGAACGTTTTGATTTTATTCCTAGTCACTTTCACCTCCTGACACTCACGTTGCCAAACGTCTGCCATAGCTTTGAAGCGTCTGGTGTACTGTGAAGCTTTTCATGTACTTCCCACTTGCAGTGTGACCCTATTTTGTCACCGGCAGCAGCATAGTTGGTCCTCAGATGTTTGTCACTCACCTGGCCCTCACACATTGTCTCTGCCTACAGTCAGTGGGTTGAGTAAGTGATGTTAGTAAGAGCTGCGCAGGAGAGGAGAAGAGAACGTTTTGGAGGGTGGGTGAACAAATTAGTAATAGAATGAGAACGTAGGTGGGGAGGAGACTTGCAGTAGCAGTGTACCACACCACACTTGGAGATGTCTCAGCTGAAACGTCTGCTGTGCCCGTGCATCCTGGTTAATAGTGAAAGGCAACAGGGCCTCTGATCTCACTGCCCCTGGCAACACAAACAGTGAAAATTGCACTTCACTGAATAGCTCATCCATTAAGGGGAACTAGAGGTGTCATTGGACAGACACAAAGTAGATGCCTGTCTTTAGATAGTGACTCCTATCCTGACCCTTTAGGCCACATAAGCATTAATGACTCAACACTGAGTTGTTAGCTTAACTGAGTTAAGTTAAAAAGTTACTTGAAATTTTTAAAAATATTTAAAATACATTCTAGTTAGCTGCTATTGTAATGAAAAATGGAGCATTGATAAGCTTGTTTTATGTACATTTTGGAACATGCTACATACACAAGTCTATAAGTCATGCTAGGTAGGTTACTTGTAGTGATTGGAAAGGTCTGTTTTCCGTGGGAAACTAATAGTTTCAACAGTAATTTAGCAGGAATTAAGCCCAGGAAAGGTTTTTATGGTCCTTTGGTCATCATTCATCCCCAGGCATTCATCAAACCTTTTCCCCTTATTTATGATACCGACATAATATACAGTTCTGATTTACATACTGAAGGTAAAGAGGAAGCTTGGAATGGTAATGTGTGTGTGTGTGTGTGTGTGTGTGTGTGCGCGCGCGCAAAAGAAGAAAGAGGAGGTGACAAAAGAATTTAAAATAAGTATGACTTATGAGAGGTTTATAAGGCAGTGGCTTATTTCCAATTCCTTATGATTTTGAGATAAGAAAAACAAAACATTTGACAGTATAGTTTGGGCCAGCTCAAGGCAATTAATAAGGTCCTAAAATACTACAACAAAATTTTGTTCCGGTAAAGAATTTTGTTATGTGTTAATCAGCTCTCTGTTACTGTGACAAACATATCTGAGATAATCAGCTTACAGAGAGGAAAGGTTTACTTGAGCTCACAGTTTCAGAAGACCCAGTCCATGATCAGTTGGCCCTGCTGTTGTGGGCCTGTGGCAAAGTAGCACATCATGGTGGGGGTGCATGGCAGAGCAAAACTACTCACTTCAACACTCGGAAATAAAAGAGGGGAAGGAGCTCCCACAGTCCCTCTTCAGGGCACAGCCCAGTGACCAAAATGCCTCCCACTGGGCCTACCTCTGACAGATTCCGTCGCTGCTCTGGCACACCACTGTGAGGACCCAGCCTTTATTTAACACATAGATGGGGTGGGAGGGTGCATGCTGAGCATTCAAACTGTATGTAGCAGAGACCTTTCCCTGTAACATTTTTTACTCTCTGGTGTTTCAGCTGCAGTTGCCTGTGAACCATCCCAATACTTGAGGGATCACTTTGTTTCTTTCTGGCCAGTTTTACAACAGAGATATTTGGCTGTAATTCACCCCCTGATGACCTGTCTAACCCATTTTGGTTATTTTCACAGCACTCTGAATAATTATTACTAAGAGGATCTAATTAAAAAGTACATTTAGAGTAACTAGTTGAAAAGTTTTGGACTAGGAGTCAGTGGTACAATGCATGAGGCCTTCGGTTTAATCCCTAGCACTGCAAAAAATAAATGTCTTGGATCGGCTTCTTGCCATCGTGTTTTCTTGGCAGTTCCACAACTGAAGCCTGGGGTGGTGGTGGTTTAATGTCCAGCAGTTCCTTCCTTGCTTCTGTTCTATACTTGAGGCCACAAAGGCCAGATTTCTCTCTCTTTTTCCCTTTGGTTTTGCAGTGCTGGGCGTTAAACAGTGACCAGATGTCTGATGCCATATAGCACCCGGTAGCCATTCCTAAGGGTGACTCTGGGCCCTACCCTGAAAGAGCTGGCAGTGCGGCTCTGTTACACACCGTGCCTGTGCTTGTGTCTGCCATGACATGAACAAGTTTTTAAAAATCCACAGCAGTGACAACTCAGGACTGAAGGTTTCTTTTTCCCTTTCAGGCTTCTGGCTGCGATGGGTCAGAGATTCCTGATGAAGTGAAGCTGATTGGGTTTGCTCAGTTGAGTGTGAGCTGATGTCTGTCCCCCGGCCAGCGCCCTGACCTGTGGCCCCCACTCCCCTCCACCCCCGCTCCCCACCCCCTTCCTCCTGCCCCACACTCCCAGTTCCCAGCAAAATCGGAAGATTGTGAAGAGGCTGGCTTCATTGAAATGGGATAAAAATAATTTTTTAAAACTTGCAACACTCCGAGTTCTGCTTTATTCTCTAGCAATCCACAGTATGAGAACAAGCAAATGCCACAGCTGCACGACTGTTGCTGATTTTTCCAAAAGCTACTTAATATTCTTAGCAATCAATTTGGATAGCCCTTAAGTGAAAAGAATCTGAAACACACTCAGGTGGTCCTATTTATTGGCAACAAAAGGAATTTTCTATTAGAAGCCTATTTCTCCTTTTCATTGTTGTTATTTCTGTTATAATAGTTTAATTGTACATTTGACAATACTGCCTCTTTTATGTTGTACTTAGAAATTAATATACTTATAAAATTAAGATTTATTAGCCAAACTTGAATTCTAGTTTTAAAACTGACTGTGAATTTTATTTTTCATATATTTATGCATTACACACCTTAGCTATAAGAAAAAAATTTTGATTATATGCTTCTTGCAGTTAATCTCTTGTTATTTAAACAAAAAAAAAAATTCCAGTCTATCTTTGGAGTATTTGTAACTTCTGATTTTTGAAATGACTGAACTAGGAACTTGGATGCTTATTCTTTGGGTTTGTTTGCCTAAAAACCAATCCACAATCTGATTGTCTCTTGGGAGAGGGAGGTGCCTTGCAAACTTTCGTATTAAGAATGTGCCTGAGGCTTTTTTCTTTGGAAGAGTCTCAGATCTAAAATTTCCTCTACATAAGGTGGCATATGTAAGTTTTGCTTCGTTGGAACATTTAGAATGCTATAAAAAAATGTTGCCATTCTGTTAGATTGCTAACTATATACTCATCTCTGATTTGGCTCTACATAAGTGATAGGATTTGTTGTTCTAAAGGTGATAAACTTGAAAATACCAGAATCTTGAGTTTTACTTGAAATTCTGCAGCATTCCCAGGTGGAGTGAAAGTAGTAGAAAGGGTTTTGTGCAATGACTAAAAGGTAAAAGTGCGGTTAAGTTTCAAGAATAAATACTTTCAACCCAGTTAGCCCTCTGCTTGACCATGTATTATGGAACTAGTGAACCTTAGGATTTTCAAAATTGGAGTCTCAACTTTCAAGGAGGTGGGCTCCCAGGACGGTACCATTGCTCTTTCCTAGCTAACCCTAGATACGGCAGCTCTTTACTGTACTTTAAAAAGCAAATATATATTACTAAGGAAAAAAGTTATTTATAATTGCCTTGTCATAATTGTTAAGGTGTTCTAGAGCCATTTGCATACACTTTAATGTAATTTCATTCCATTCTATTGTTTACACAATGATTACTCAAAGATGACTGCAAAGGTAAAAGGAAAATAAAAGTGTATTGCACAATGAAAATGTGTCACATTGCTTCTTTCCTCCATTTCGTGTTATCTTCACTGCTGCAATGATATTTAGCTCTTTCGTAAAATACCTAGTAAGAATTAACTAGTGAGAAGTGCCCTAGAGCAAGAATAAGGCATGCATCCAGTCACAGAGGATTGGATTTGACAACTAACTGGAATTAGCTTGAGAAAATGAAAGGCAAACATTCACACTCCACGTAGATAGCCTTTGAATTAAAGCAGCAGGGCTTCGGGGGACAGTAGAGAATGATTCCTTCCAGTCGCTTCATTCCCTTTAGTGCTAGGGGTGCCCAGGCACAAGAGTGCTTAAGTGACTTGTCCAAGTCCCTGCACAGAGCTGCTTGCTGAGCTGCACGCCAAGGTCCCATTTTCCTGACCTTCAGAACATGTTCCTTAAGCAACCGTCTGTACAATTTGTGGGTAAAAACAGTGCAAGCCAAGACCCTCGCCTTCTACTCAAAAAATAAAATACACATGAATACCTGAGAACTTGTAACCTGGGAATAAATATCCTTTAATACTGTATTTAATTTACACTCATATTTCTATATCCTTCCTAAAAACACTTGTGGTAGCTCATGTACATTTATGTAATAGGATAAAGACTTAAAAACACATAGCGAACTTAGGATGGAGGGATGATAAAAATCAGTTTACAAGACAAATGCAAATATTAGAACACAGAAATTCACTGTGACTACCTGCATGATTCCTAAAATAAGAGCTTCCTAAGTACCATACTGATTACCCAACTATGCAAAGTGATCTACATATTACATGCAGTCCCTAGCAAAGGTCCAAAATTCTACTTTGCACAGAAATAGGAAAAGGGGATCCTGAAATTTGTATGGAACCACAAAAAGTGGTGGTTAGCTAAACCATTTTTGAGCAAGAGAAACAAAGGTGGAAGCATCACACTTCTAATTTCAGAATATGTTGTTAGGCTTTAAGAATCCGAGTGGTGTGGTACTGGCGTGAAAACAGGCATATAGACCAAGAGAACAGAAATAAACTCAGATTCACAGTCAACTGGTCTTTGGCATTCTGTCTGACAGTGCCAAAATTACAGCAGGGAAAAAATGGTCTCTCCACACAGCATATTCAAGCAAGAAACAATGAAATTGGGCCCTTACTTTATACCATACCAAAAAAAAGAAAAAAACTTCAAAATGGATTAAAGAGATTTAAAATGTAAGACATGATGCTGTATAATGAAGAAAAATGAGCAAAGTTCACTGGCATTAGTCTTGGCAACAGTTGTTGATTTTGGGTTTTTGCTTGTTTTTGATATGACACCAAAAGCACAGTCAACCAAAGCAAAAATAAACAGGGGGCACTATGTCAAACTACAAGGCCTCCACACAGCAAAAGATACAACAAAATGAAGAGGATCTATAGATTGGGAGAAAATATTTTTAAATCATGTATCTGACAAGGATTTAATATCTAAAATATAAAGAAACATAAACTCAATAGCAAAAGAACTGACCAGAATGGGCAAAGGACTTGAAAATATTTTTCCAAATATATAGATGACCAGCAATAGTATAAAAAAGGGCCAAATATCACTAATCACCAGGGAAATGCAAATTAAAGCCACAGGGAACTATTACCTCATACCTGCTAGGAAGGCTGTTATCAAAGACAAGTATCTGTAAGAATGTGGAGAAGAGGGAACCATTACACACTTTTGGTGGGAATTGTAAATTGGTACAACCACTATGGAAAATAGTATAGTGGTCCTTCAGAAATTACAAATAGGATTCTCACATGGTCCAGCATTTCCACTGCTAGGTGCATACTGAAATGCAGTCAATGTCTCAGACATCAGCACTTCAATGTTAGGTGCAGCGTTAGTCACAATAACCAAAAAATGGAGACAAGTGTGTATCACTGTTTGAATGGACAGAAGTGTTAACGTATGTATGCAGTGTATACACATTCACTAATAATATCCAGACTTCTAAAGGGGGACATTTATGCCACTTGCAAGAGAACAGATGACCTTGAAGGATATTATGCACAGAGAAATAAGCCAGACAGGAAAAGAATCCTGTATGATCCCATTCATGTGTGGGATCTGAAGTCAAGTTCACAGAATCAGGGAGTTGAATAGTAGTAGCCAGGAGCAGGAGAAATGGAGAGGTGTTTTTCTCAGGGTATAAAGTTCCTGTTAGGTGGTTAAGTTCTAAAGATCTCATGTATAGCTCAGTGATGAGAGTTAATAATACTGTATTGTGTACTTCACATTTGCTAAGAGTAGATTTTAAGGGTTCTCACCACACAGAAAAAGTACACTTATGTGAAAAGATGGATTTGTTAATTAGCTTGATTGTAGTAATCAGTTCAATATGTATATGTATAGCAAAACTTCACATTGTACACCTTAAAATATATAATTTTTATTTTAAAAAGTGAAAAAGGAAAAACACTGGCCAAACACAAATAATTTTAAAGTGACGGTTGCCTTTGTACATTTACATAGACTAAAAATCCAAGCATAATAAGTTTGATTTTAAAATGGTTTTCTTCTTGTTGTCATTTTTGTTGTTTTTAAATTCATGAAATACTTCCTGGAGATTGTGCCTTGGGATAAAATATTTTTGGCAAGAATGATTAATATGTCCAATGCATGTAAAGTAAATGACTTATAAGAGCATATGCTTATAATAAAATTAAGCCACAAACTCCTTCAGCTCTGTAGACACATTATTTATTGAAGAACACAAATTACCACCCCCATAAAAGGCTTACCCACACCTACAGGAATGGACAAGCCATAAGAGATGGTCAGACAAAATACATATTTATGGCCCTTTATCTGCCTTCTGCCTTATCCACCAGATCTACTAGATCAATGGATGCTAAAGCAAATGAGGACCCTCAGGTAAACATGGATCATAGAGCTAATAAAGATACACAGAACTCCCCCTCTACGTGAATTACAGCTTATAAAGCAGGCATCATTAGCTGAAGAGGCATCATTAGCTAAAGAGGCTTACTGAGCCCATATAATTTAACTCATAAGTCATCAAAGGGGCAGGAATGTTATAAAAGTTACAAGCTTATACTATATTTAATTGAATTTACTATAGAATCATGAAAAGTCAGAATAATTATTCCTATAGTTCATTTATCCCTTACATAGAATATCAGCTTAGAAAATCAAGACTTGGATCACAGAGGGAAATTATTACAAAGGAAACTGTGTTGTCTAAATAGAATATTCAGGAGACTAGTGCATCCATGACTTGAAGAAGTAGAATAGTAACTCCTCTGGTAAAAATGGCATAGTCAATACTCTAGTCTAACCTTGACCCAAACAAATAATTTGGTATTGAACCATGTGGCAGCAGCATTTTGATGATTTAATATAAAATTCAAAATGAACATGCAATCAGAATGAGGTTCAGTATGCTTGGATTTTCACAAGCCTGTTTTCTTTTCTCTTGCAAACTTGGTGAGATTCTACAAAAGGATATAAGTGAATCAAAATGAAATGGAGGATTGAAGAAAAGTACAAGCATGGGTCATAGTAAAATGTGTGCCATAATGCTGTTCACACTTTCTAGTAAAGCCTGAATTCAGAGGTACCACTCCCGAGTCCCCTCCTATCATTGTGTGATGCATGGCTCTATACAGCATTGACTCACACAATAGTCCTGTGACAATGGATATATGTGCACCTATAGTGTAAGATCTGTTTCAAATTTTGAGAACCACTGTGTTAAGCCATGCGAGTGTTTCTTGAGGAACAAGCCAAACCTGTCGCTCAAAGCAGTCACTCTAAGCACTGCCCAGTCCCCCTCTTTATTTTTTGTGGTGCTGGGGATAAGCTCCAGGCCTCGTGTGTGTTGGTAGCACTCTACCACTGAACTACATTCCGAGTCCTTTTTAAATTTCACTTGGACAGGGTCTTGCTAAGTAGCCAAGGCTGCCCTCAAACTTGTGACCCTTCTTCCTCAGCCTTCTAAGTAGCTGCTATTATAGGTGTGTGTCACCACACCTGGCTTCCATCATTTCATTTCATCTTAAACAACTGTCAGATCTCACCATTTCCAGTTTTAAAATGATACAACTAAAGCTTGGAAAGACTAAGCAGCCCGAGATGACACGGTACGTATTGCGGTATGAAGCGGGAATTTACATGTAGGTATATGTGGTTCTGAAACCCATGTCCTCATCAGATAAGGCAACCTCCTAATGTACCACAAGAACATTTTATTGTAGGTTTGCTGTGGACCAGGCATTAAAGGCTTTTCCTTCCTTATCTTCTTAAACCTCACAACCACTCTCAGAAGTCAGTTTTGTCATATGCATCTTATGCACGAGGAAGTAGATGTAGTGGAGTTCTTAAGGAGCTTCTCTAAGGCCGGGATTTGAACCTAAGTCAGTCTGGTTGCAAAGTATTTCCATTCCAAATCCAGGATTTGTAGGGCCTGTGGTTTATGCCATTTGGGGTTGAGAACCCAGTTTTGGGTCCAAAATCATTAGATTAGGCAGAGTCTTGGCAGGGGCTCAGAAGCATGGCCCTGATAATTGCCACCATTATATTACCCTTGCTTTTTATTTCATTATTTGTAATATAGCTTTTTTGTTCATCAGACTTGTGATTTGGCTTCTAAATCTAAGAAGGTAAATAATTTTCCTGTGATCAAAGAACCAGATACAGTTGTATGAGGACAGACAGCTTCAGTTTGATTTTTAAAAATCTTAAATAGCCTTAGCAAAACTAGAATATTGAAATGCACATAAAACTAACCACTTTCTATGATATTAATATGTAAAACTCAAATGTCTTCTGCTCCAGCTTTTTTACTGCCTCGAATGTGACCTCACTAAAGCTCCATTTCACTTCACTCAGGCTTGGTGTACTCATTTTTAGATTGAGAGGGATTAATTAGTTGATCATTAACTTTCTTTCTAACATGAACATTCTAGAGGCCTAATTGAGCAGAGGCAGGAATAAACTGATTGCTGCTTGACTGAATTGGTCCATCCATTCCGCCAAGACTTGAGCTGCTGTTGAATTAGGTTTTAGAAATTCCAATCAACTAATTAGGATCTTTTGTTAGGGCAAAGAATTATACAGGAAGAGTTAGGACAAACCTAATAGGAGTTAAAAGGAGGTGGAGGATTATAGCTTCACAATACAGCTTTATTGCTTTTTGCTTTTTGCGTTGGAGCCTCTTGGCTGATGGGTGGGAGGTGAGGGGCCAAGAAGAAGACACCTAACACTTTGCGGGAATCTTCAGACAGTTCTGGGCTCCATGTGGCCATAGGTGAATGGGTTTTTCTCAAGAAGGCTTTGTGAATATTATCTGAGATACAATCCTTGTCGTTTTCTCTTCTTTCTCCTCCCCTACCCCCCACTTCCTTCTCCTCCCGCATCTCTCCTCCTCCCCTTCTTCCTCCTCCTGGCTCTTCTTTTCTTCTTCTGGGTGAGGTTGAGTGGGAGTGACAGTGTGGGTAAAAGCAGCCCAACTGTCCTTGTTGACTCTTCGGGCTCAGCTGAAAACCCCAATATCATGATAAAGAACAGAAGGACCTGACTTGGTCTAAGAAGCATTTTTATTTATTTATTTTTTTCCATACCTCCCTTCAAACACCTTGCAACTGGCCAAGGCTACATCAGATACCCCATGGCCACTCTGACAGATACTTGCTTTGGCTGCAGCAAGCTTTAGTCAAGGGTCCATTCCAAATAATTCTACTCTGCAACTTCTCTGGATGGCTCCAACCTTCTCAGCCATCCTTAATCAGGCCTATGAGGAGCCCCTCCCCTGCCCATGATTAAGCTGAAAGCCTGACACTGCCCATGTGCATGCCCACCTTTGCTTTTTCCTATATAAGCAACTGTACCTTTAAACCTGGGTCAGTTTGTGCACTGTTCCCCCTTCTGTTACAGCACAAACCTTATAAAGTCTCTTTTGGATGGAACATTTTTGCCTATTTGTGACTTTTCTCAAGTACAGCATGCTGAGTACACTAAAAGCTGGTGAGACCCAAGGTTACCGGCGCTGAAAATGGACAGCAGCTAGGGCTGGTAACACCGAGGACAGCAGCAGCAGAGCATAAAGCAGAACAATGGAGAACTCCTGGGAGGTGCCATCTCCAATCACTCAAGAGTTCCTGAGGGCAACTGGTAGCTGCTAGCTCTGGCTGCTGGGAGAATGCAGGAGGCACATTCACACTAAGATAGTGAATGACATGCAAAGCTCAAAAATGTAAACTCTAAAATAGCTATACTTTGCCTTTTTGTGACGTCTGTCTGAACTGACCGAAGAACCCTCAGCTGATTGGAAATATTTAGCAATTGCTGAGTGCTAGTATTTCTGCATTTCCATTTTGTGAATTGTAAATAATATTATTAAGATAGATAAACTCTAGAAATAGCAACCATGATGCTTATCATATTCCAGGTATCTCTCATAGGTATTATATCACTGAATTGCATTGTAATTACACAAGGTAGGCAAGCTTGCATCCAATTTGCAGATAAAGGACATGTAGTTCAGAGAAGTACCTTATCCCTGGATGCACAGCTAGTAAACAACAGTACTGGGGTTTAAATTCATATACATCTTTTCACCGTACCACATTGCCTACAAGTTAAATCTGCATTTTCCTTGTTTATTATTCCTCTTAATTGGCTTTCAACCTATCATAATGGTTGTTTCAAATGAAGCTTGGTGATGTTAAATTATTTGGTATCGACCAGCGATAGCAAAACTTTTAGACACTGAGTGACAACACTGCAATTAAACCTGAATAGTGAGGTTTTAGTTTAGAAAAAACAACTCTATACTAACATCTTTTCTATTAAAAACAAAACAAAGCAAAACATAATAACACGCATGCCATAGATTTGCCACCACTGGTGGCACCTTTACTTGAAATGTGTTGGAAAATCTAATAATGTAATGGCAAAACAAACCCAAAGGAAAAACCATCACCATAGGCTATTGTGGAAAGCCAGTGGTTGTGGTTAGACCAGTGATGAATCCAGGCTACAAAAATTTCAAATGGCAGTTGCAGGCAGATCAAGAAAAGGACAGTCTGGCTGGGTAGTAACATTTCCAGCTCTTCTTCAGTGTTGGCAGCCTTTCAAAATCACTCCTATTAAAGGAATTAGTAGAAGACCGTGATAGCACCATAGTAAGCTTTGAAAAATGAATTTAAAAGTGATTGACAAGTAAGTAGACTTCTAGTAGCAAATTACTGAAAAGATCAGCCAGGAGCTGGGAAACATAGAATGATTCTTCAGTCTGAGTTAAAAAGAGAAAAGGGTTGACTTCTCCATCTCCACAGCCACCTGAAAGATCAATTTGTTCTTGCACTTTTCAGTGCCAGCATGGTAAAGAACATTCCCTTGAAATATCACCTGCATAATGCTTGATACCATAAGAGGATCACTTTTAGATCTAAATCCTGCTATTCATTTTAAACAGCACTTTGCTTTCCATCAGCAAAACAAGGAACTTGTTTTTAAGCAATGATATAAAGCCAAACTCTGGTATAAAGATCCCTCTAAGTGCTAGGAATTAGTTCATTGTTGCCTTTTAAAAGGCTATAGTCAGTGTCTATGTTCCATTTGTGCAAGGCCACTTTGCCTTTTTTCACAGTAGACATGGCCAATCTGTCACAGCACATACTGTTCCTTGAGTCTTAGAACCATTATTACAACTGGCACTTGTGAATTGCCGTGAACACAAGAACCTCAAGTCTATTATTCACAACCATATACAGTGAGTCCCCAGTTACAAATGAGTTCCATTCCAGGAGAACTTTCCTAAGTCAAATTTGTTCATAAGTTCAATGATGTTAGCCTCATATGCCTTTGACACAAATAATAATACAAAGCATAAAAAAAGCAAACACACACACAAAGGTAGAATAAATCCCTGATTGCACCGTACTGCCATACGACATCAAAATGTACAGTAAGTGCACAGCCGCACAATTGTGGGAATGTCCAGCAGACATGTGAGCTACTTCCAGGATTTGTTCACATCTATGAATGTTCGTAATGTAAGGTCTGTTCATACCTGTGAAAGTTTGCAACTCAAATGTTCCTAAATTGGGGGACTTACTATATATAGTACTTAGCTTTTAGTAATTATGTAATGTTTTTTGAATGAACGAATGAATGAATGGTCATGCTTATTTTAGACCAATTCATTCACATTTAGACTAATTGGATGTATTTTAACAGTTCATAGGATTTCAGAGATCATCTGACGTACACTCCTGGCAGTCTTTTTTGGAAGTCATGCTTCTATCTCCCAGTCTTCTATTTCTTATAACCTGCACAGAAAGAAATTTCCCCTATGATTAAAGGAGAAACATCATGCAAATTTGAGATCAGACAGTTTTCTGAGTGGTGCCAGAGGTCATGTTTCTGCAGCTTTTAATCATAGCGAGAATATATTAAATGTAGTATGATCCCCAAAATGTCATCCCCCCTGGCTTGGAAGAAGCACATGAGTACACAAGCAGATATTTGACGTATAAACTTACCAAATCACCTTGAAGCCATCTGCTGCAGAGAAATGCTGCAGCTTTCAACAGTTTGCAAACCTGGGAACTTTCTCTATACCTGTGTTCTATGATGAAGACTGTTGAAGCTGAGGTTCTGTATTCATTCCTGGTCCTGGAGTTTGTAAGTGATGTCTGTGAGGTGATCATATTTGTAAGGTCATAATCAAGTCCCTTGATCAAGGGGCACATAAGATGAGGGAAGAGAGCCAAGCACTCAGTTGTGATTTCCTCAAATGTGGTCTTCAAATGCATTGTCTGCTTAGCTCAGAACACATGAGGATGGGACAGCAGTTCTCAAAATTTCTCCAATATCCTTTTCTTATTTAAACAGGAAGCTTTGTATTACTTTGTATTGACCTTGAGAAAATATAATCAGCCCCTGGCCATAAAAATATATGTGCCAGTTGAATCCTCTGTCCGTTTCCCAAAGCTTGTCCTTGCCAAGGACCCCTTTGCTGTGCTGGAAGGCAGGGTGGGAAGCTGAAGTCCAGAAGTGGCCTCTCCTACCTTACTCGGTGTTCCTCTACCCCAGCCTCCCTGCTGTTCATGACACTTGCCAGCACTGCCTCAGCCCTTTCTTTGGAGACAAGCTTCTTCCAGAACTCCTCAGCGAAGTCCCTGTCCTCCTTCAAGTCTCTGCACAAATGTCATCTCCTCCATGTGAACTCCTTGAATTCCAGTTTCAATGGCAACTTTCCGCCTACCTGTCTGGTTCTCTCAATTCCTCTTATCCTGTTTCCTTTTGCTTCTCTCAAAGCATTTATCACCTTCTAACAGCCCACAAAATTTACTTATGTTTAATATAAGCTGTCTCAGCTGCTTCACAAGGTTAGAGGCCTTGTTTATTTACTGATGTATTCGAGCTCCCAGAACAGCAAGGAGGATATTATAGGCTCTCAGTAAATATTTGGTGATGGATAGAGGAAGGATTTTTTAAAGTAAAAACATGAGAGAGCTGTGAAACAACAGCAAGAGCCACATGACCAAGGAAGCACCATCCTAGAGGGTTTATTTTGTTGTTTGTTTGTTTGTTTCTTGTAGTACTAGGGATTGAACCCAGGGCTGTCAAGTGTTATACTGAGCTATGGCCTTTGCCTTTTTTATTTATTTTTTTTTAAATTTTGAGACAACATCTTGCTAACTCACTAAGTCACCGAGGCTAGGCTTGAACGTGTAAGCTTTCTGCCTCAGCCTTTCAGAGTGCTAGGATTATAGGCATGTGTTGCCCTGGTGGCTGATCCTGGAGCTTTTTATTTCCTGACTTCACAAAGCCTAAAACTTCAATAATTATGAATTTATTTGATTTAAGAGATTTTTAAAAATATACACATACTATGTAGTAGTGGTGTCAAGGACTGCCAGTTGCCCACATCCTGCTGTGAGTCCATTTCAGCTCATCCCTCTGTCTGTCTCTAGTAGAGATCAGCTCTCTGGTGAGAATGGGACCGTTAGGAACTCTTGGATACTTTGAAAGACAGACCGCTTTGGGGACCACAGCAATCCTTGCTGGGAACCAGACTAAAGCAACGTAATAGGGCTCATCCGAGAGGGATGGGAATGGAAAAGGTGCATTGACATATTAATACTTAGTTTCTGTAATGATTTTTTAAAAATCCCTCCAAGAAAAGCTTGTTTAGATCAATGATCTCTTCCCTTAAATCACTAACATCTGTTGGCCAAGTGTTGTCTGTGTCCCAAAATGTGCCCAGCAGGAGCTTGTTTCAAGAGTAATGGAACTGGGGATAGGCATTTGATTTCTTGGCTAGCCTGGTGTGTCTCTTGCCAGGAGAATGAAAATGCTTGTCAGATTTGCTTCATCTAGAAAGAGTGTCTGTGTTTCCAATGCAGCTCTGCACAGGCTGCTCCAGCTGATGAACTATCCAGATTTCCCTGCCCAACATTGTGGCACTTCCATAATTTATTTGGCTACCAAGGATAACATCAATATTACAACCCACACTGAGTCACTTTATGGCTATTTTATGATTGTTAGATTGTTTTTTTTTTTTCCAGTGCCGGGAATCAAACTCACGACCTTGCGCTTGCCAGGCAGGTGCTGTGCCACTGAGCTAAATCCCCAGCTCCTGATTGTTAGATTGTTGATGGCCAAGCTGTTTTTAGAATCAACAGATCATCCCTTAGAAGCCAGAGATCTCAGACATATCAAAGACCTGAACCCAACGACTTTGGGGTAATGGTTAGAGGCCATGGGCTTGGCACAAGCAGTGGTGCGTTGAGGGGCTCATGTGAAAAGTTTGTTGTTGTTACAGTCACTCTAATCTATAAGCCTGGAGGAGCTGAATGAAATAATTTTCCTTTAATCTTCCCTGGCAGCCAAATGGCTATTAGTAGTATGAGTTGAGACTTTTGAGTAAATAAGAAAGAGGAGATTGGACGAGAAAACTCGTGAATTCTCAAGGCATGGTGTGCCTGTGAGCCAATGGAGGCTAGGTCTATACAGAAAGGCTGACAATTCCCCCACAAACCATTCTGGATTTAAAGTCTACAAGAAACAGCCCTGGTTACCATGCATAGCTGCTTGCTCCTTACCAAGCTCTGTACAGGCAAGTTTGCATTTGATCCTCGCCTATGCTTGATCTGCTATAAGAAAACTAAGGATTAGCTAGTTATGCCAAAGTCCCAAAGGAGGAAGGGGCAAAGGGAGGGCCCAATCCCTTGACGAATTCACAATGGTGCCTCCATTCCCCCGCGTGCGCTGTCCTCACCCAGACGCCACCAGGGGACCTGGTTCTCTGGGCCGTCTGTGTTTCAACAGGTTGTTTTATACCACAAATTTCCCTCCGGAGAGCTTGATAACAGATTTCAGGCCATAGATTCCATTAATAGGAGAAGAGTAGGATGAGCTGTTTTAATGAAAAAGAATATTTTTAATAAGTATGTTAACTTTTAGCCTAAGGTAGACTGTCCATGACCAGAAAGGTGTGTCCAGCTTCCCTGTGAAGAAATGAACTTTGTTTGAGCACTCCCGAGTTGCCTTTCTCTGCTCATTTAGCAAAGCACTTTTGCCTTGGATCGCGCAGGCTTCAAGGAATAAAGGGTAATGCAGATAAGGCGAGGTCTCGGTTTGTTTCCTTCCCGAAATGAACCGAATGTTTTCTCTCTGAAAGCAAATGCCGGGAGAGTTGTCATTAGTTGTCACACACATACAGGGATTGGTGACTTCACATTGTTTCCTTAATTGTTTTTAAAATGGGTTAATGTGAACAAACATTGCATTTCTCTGTTGCTAGTGCCTTTGGGAATGTCAAAATGATAACTTGGGCAAAAATGGGAGAATTAATAAATAATAATAAATAATAAGTAATAAATAAATATTTTTCTTTGCTTGATGCAGAACAGCACATAAGGGCCATAGCACTCTGCAGTGTGGAGGGGATTCTGGAAAGACGTTTGTGTTTAAAAATTAAGTATGCCTTGATGGTAAATTTGTTAAGTACTTATGCCCTTGGGTATCACACAAGGAGAGTTAAATTAGCCTATAAAACAACAGAAGCAAGAGAAAAAAATAAAGAGTAAAAGCGCTCTCTTAATTTTATCTTGACTCATTAAATGCCTACATCCATTTGGTGACTCCTTGAAGAAGTTCATCACTCCATATGCTTCTCTTGGTGCTATTCCTTGGTGTAGCTACTAAGAAAAGTCTCCAAAGTCAATCCACAATGATGCCACAAAACACAAAAGTCCACAACTTTAAAATGAAGCCTACATTTTCCAACTGTATTAATTATTCTGAAAAGTCAATATTTTATGAAAAGCACATTTTAAAACTAAACAAATACTAGCAAATTATTGGTCTCGAGTGAAGGAATTAAAACTATTGTCTTTGCTCTCATCCTAAATAGGTAGATTAATTCACTGCTACTGTATTCCTGCAATGCTACTGTAGAACAATATTGCAGGTATAGCTGGATCAATAATGCTTTTTCACTTATATTACGAAGTATATAACAAAAAATTACCTTTATTATATCACCCAAACTGAGTACCAGGAGTTACTGATGCTTAAAATGAAACCAATATGAAAACCTTAGCAAATATACAATAACTAGCTAGCAAAATTCTTCCTTTAACTAAAAGGAGCAAAAAAAGGTGAGGAGTTGCAATTTTGACTGAAAAGGCAGAGAAAAAATTCTAAACTGTACAGACGCAACCCTGCACATTCTCACCTATTTAAGGAGTCTTGATGGAACCCTGCATGCTTATAGCTGAATCTGAAACTATGCTTCTCATCCACAAGCTCAACTACCAATGCAGCACTAGGGTAAACTGGAGACAAGGTAGATTCTCCCCTAGTCAGCAGTCAAATTTTCCCAACCTGAGCACAGACTAAATTAAACAGACTCCCCAAAATACTTGTGAATAAAAACAGAAAGCAAAAATACAATTACCAAGTCAAACTGAATTCTTAAATTTTTTTGCTAGAGTCAGGAGAACATTCTTTCACCAGGTAGAAGAAAGCTGGGCCAGGAGAGAACGAAGATCCCTGCTCGTGTCCCACACATTATTAGCGGCAGAGCCAAGGCTGGAAATCAGGTGACTTCCGCTCCAGGCTGCTGCTCTTCCCTTTCACTCGGACCATGATGCTCACTTTCATTCCAGTTCCTCCTCACGTACTCTCCCAACAATTTGGTGGCTTTCCCTAAGTGCCAAATCATCTCAGGTTCCAGTAGAGGCTTACGGAGGCTGGCAGTTACACTTTGTGTGGACTGTGAATCTGCCAGAGTTCAGAATGCTAGACAGGCCATGGATGACTCTGCCAAATGCGGGTCCATTTATATTTTACCTGCTTTTATTAGCTGACTAGATGGTGAATATTTTTATGATAGTCTATATTTTCCAAGGTTCAATCCTAAAGAAAATGCCTCGTCAATTATTACTGATTCCAAAGTAACAGTGTGAAAGCAGCAAAAGAAAGAAACCGTTAACTAGAGGCATTTTGATGCGGAGAAAGCGTTTGCGGTTTTTTTCCCCCCTCTTTAGAAGCTCAGTTAAATTTGTTTAACATAACATGTTTATAGTGAGGCATGTGTCAGCCACTATATTCCTCACAGGGAACTGAGTACAGATAAATGGAACTTTGTGTTTATATTTAGTCTGGAAGCTACAGAAAAAGCAAAACAAATCACAAAAGTAACAAAAGTGTGAGTATACATGACTGCTAATGGAATGATCTTCAGCTGCTTTTTTGACACTAACAAAGTCAGTTGGTCTTAACATATGTAAATATTGCAAACAGAACTTTTTTTTTAACATGGAAGGTATATTAGTTTTGCAAAGAAACAGAAGTAATAAGGGGGGAGTATAATAATAGCTCCTGTAATCACCCAAGACTATCCATCTCAAGATCTGCAGAAGCATACTGGACACCTAGGAAAGTGGTAGTGTAAGAACAAACCCTTGGGGTTAGAAGGGGTAAGAAGCAGAAAAGCTGATGAGTGCATTTAAGTCAGAAGTTCAAAAGGCACAAGACCCAGGAAAAACCAATGTTTCAGTTTGAGTTTGAAGGCTGGAGAAGATTGATGTCTCAGCTCAGAGATAGGCAGAGAGACTGAAGTCCTCCTTATTCAACTTTTTGTTCAGGCTGATTAGATAAGGCTCACTCACAGCAGGAGCGCAAGGTCCTTTATTCAGTCTAATTCAAATGTTATCTCATCCAGAAACACCATCTCAGATGATCCAGAACAGTACTAGACTAGTACTAGACAGTTATAGACTGTATGTCTGGGAAGCCTGTAGCCCAGTCCTGTGCAGTTGGCACATAAAATTGATGTGAAATTGATGATCACAGAAGGTATCTTTTGGCACTGGTGGGTCTATGCTGCACCTGGTTTTCAGTTGAGGGAACACTTTTCTTAAATTGTTTTATTTCTGTATTAGTTTTCTAGGTCTGCCATAAAGAACCCTAAACTGAGTGGTATAAACAACAGATACTCATTTCTTCATGGTTTGCAAAGTTAGAAGTCTGAGATCAAGGTGTCAGCACAGTTGGTTCCTTTGGAGGGTCCTGAGCAGAATGTGTTCCATGACATTGTCCAGGCTTCTCCTGCTTTGCTGGTGACCTTCCACACTCGCTGGCTTGTGGATGCCTCATCCTGATCTCTGCCTTCATTTTCATGTCATGCTCTCCTTGTCTATGGGTCGATGTTCAAATTCACCCTTTTTGTGAGAACACCCAGTCTTATTGAATTAGGCTCACCTTAATGATCTTATTTTTTCCCTTTTTTCCCCAGTACTGAGGATTGAACCCAGAGCTTCTTGCATGCTAGGCAAGCACTCTGACACTGAGTCACATCCCCAGCCCTTCTTATTTTAATTGAGCAAGGGCCTTACTAAGTTCTCCAGGCTGGCTTTAAATATGTGGTCCTCCTCCTGTAGCCTCCTGAGTGGCTAGAACTTCATGTTTAATTGATTACTTCAGAAAAAAGAAAAAAATGTATGTCTAATAATGTCACATACTGAGGGACTGAGGGTTTTGATTTCAAGATATATTTTCAGGGGGAGGGGGATGCATAATCCATAACATCTTCTAAACTGCATGGCAGCTTCCTTGTTTTAAAAAGATATAATAATAATTTAGCCAAAATCATTTGTTTGGCTAATAGTCTGGTAAAAGCTATAAGTAGAATAACCATATAATTCATCATTTCAATCAGAATATTTATGAGAACAGATTTAGTAATTTCACTAACATAAGGGAAAATATTTCTTTTTTTAGACCATTGAATGGTTTATTGAAAGGAACAGTTAATGTTTAATTTTTTGACCAATTTTACATGCTTATCTCTGGTAACCTCAAGATAACAATATGCAATATAACAACCATTGGTGGTTTCCTACCACTTTGTTTTGAAATTCTGTACCATTTTTAATGTTTTTTTTTCTAATTTTAATTTTCTTTAAAATAAAAAAAGGGGAAGTATTTCTTAAGCAAGCCGGTATGTATGGTCTACCTTAGCTACACAGATGAAACGTCAGGTGCAGTGACGTTAAAATCTTCCTTACTCAGTCTACCCAGGTCTTCCGTCTCAGATTCTTTTTTTTTATTTTAAAAATTAAAAAACTGACAAAACAACAATGAATATAAATCAAAACAACACAAAAATAACAAAAATGATGCATGACGTCAAAACAAAATGATTGTCTCAGATTCTGATGGGAGCTGGTTGTCATCAATCATGTCCCACAAGGAGGCTATTTAAAGCATTTTACAGCTTTTTTTGGCGGGGGTACCGGGAATTGAACTCAGGACCTCACACTTGCAGGTGCTGTGCCCCTGAGCTATCTCCCAGCCTGCAGTTTACAGCTTTAGTAACAGTGTTGTTCAGCCTACAGTGACACAGCCTACATCAGATATCAGTCACATTAGGGTCACTCCTTATCCCCTTATTTTGCTCTTATAGCTGTATGTTAACGTTTTCACAGTTATAATTAGATGATTGTCTTTCTGGTTGTTTGGTCTCTGATGGCCCTTCTGGACCATTAGCTTTACAAGGGCAGAGGCCACATTGCTACATCTCACTGTGCTCTCAGCAGCTGTACTAGATCTTGCCCATAAAGTGAGCTACCAATTTCTGTTGAGTGAGTGGAGATACACTGCACTACTACAAGGACTTAATAATTACTAAATGAATAAATGAAAGACGTCAAATACACTGAAGTGACACTTCTTAGCTTAAGGTTTTCCATTGTTATTTTTAATCACCTTTAGATTAGTCCACTATATACTCATGGGAGAATTAAAATGAAAATGGCAAATATATCTTAATATTCTTATAAAAATTATTTTATCTTATAGCTCCTTAAGAAGGCCATAGACATCCTCAGGAATCCCTGAACTACACTCTGAGAACAAGTTAGAAGAGATCAAGGTACCCTTTTGATCTCATGGAGCTGAACCTCAAGATCTTGACACCCTAGAACTCTTAGCACTGTAGGCTTCATGTGAATGATAAATACGTGTTATGTTAGCCACTGTACTTCGATCTCTGTTTAAACAATCAAACCAACATGCTAACTCATATAACCCTTTGCCTGGCAGAGTTGTTCATCATATGGTAAAGAGCAAAGTGAGTTATTTCTTATATCAAGTCTTAATGAAAGATGGGGAAATCAACTACAGACTCAGGTCTTCGTTTTCAAGACACATGGGAAAATGCACATTTCCTTACAGAAGTTACGTTTGTTTCCTGGCTTGCAGATCAAAGCGTTTCTGTTTCGCTAGTCCAGCCACTTCATCCATTTGTGATGCCTGCTGGCCCCCGAGGGTAAATAAGCCAATGTGAAGCTAATGGGTGTTTTCTGGCAGGAAAGGAACCAAAGCAATTCATCAGAAAGATCAATCTGACAGCCTCTGGGAAAGTGAACTAGGAAGGAGGGAGGCCCAGCAATTGGAGAGTCCATGAGAATGAATGAGGATCTAGATTATGTCCTAGATGAAAGAAATGGAGTGAATTAAAAAAATTAATGTCTCCCTTTCTGTTAGCTGCACGGGCAACAGCTACCAAGTGCTGTAACACAGTATATCCCAACTCTGCATGCAGATTCTCCCTTGTTATGGCATATTTTCAGAATCCCGTCTGTTGATCTGGACCACTGGAAACATTAAGAACTTTTAAAAACTCTTCCCAAAGAGCACAAAGGAATATCTCATCTCCCTTATCCCAGGACCCAGATACCCCTCAATGCCAAGGGCATGCGGAACAGAGGATGTGTGTACCACATTTCAGCACTCAGTAGGCGGCAGAGGAAAGAGAATTGCCCCTCTTGGGCTGTCTGCCTTAAATCCCACTATAAAGTGTGTCTCTCAGTCCCAGGAAGGAAACAAAGGGGTCATTGCCCTGGGTGACCCTTGTGTGTGTCCAGGATACCTTTGATGGTTCTTGGAACTTATCTTTCCTGAATGTTGAAATGAAATATTAGAAAGAGAGAACATGCATCTAACAATAATAAGGGTAATATTAGTTGTTGTGGTTTTCATCTAAAATATCCCCAAGAAGTCTCAAGTGTTTGGAAGTTCATTACATCATGGAAACACTAAGCTCCTCAGTGGGTTCTTCCACTGACGAGCTCAAGGCTGAATGTGCTGCTATAGGTGGGGTCTAAAGAGGTGAGCCCCTTGGGGCAGGACCTAGAAAGATGTTTTCTCATCCTTGGCTCTTCCCTACTCTCTCTGCATCCCGACTGCCATGGGGTGAGAAGCTTTCCTCCACCGTGCTTTCCTGTCATGTGATTCTGCCTTGGAAGAAGCTGATTTTGGATTAAACCTACTGGAAACTGTGAGCCAAAGAAACTTGTTCTCTCCTAAATTGTAAATGTTGGGTATTTTGTTCCAGTGAGGGGAAAGTGACCAATGTAACAGTTAATATGGACAGATACATGGTATATGTATTTGGTATATGGTACCTGATGCATGGTGTATATGTATTCACGTGCTTTTATATACACTAATCTATGTAATAGTCACAACAACCACTTAAAACAGGTGCTGATATCATCTCCATGTTTCGGATGGAGGAATGTTTGCACAGAGAGGGTGAATCACTTACCAAGGTGCCATAGCTAGTAATAGAAGGAGATGGGATTTGAACCAGGTCATCTGTCTCCAGGAGCCTGTAATCTCAACCAAGACATTCCCCCATCACAAATCTATTGTCAGGGATACAAGCCTGGGTGGTAGAAGATTGTGAGCAAAGGATGAGGCAGGAAAGGATTGATACATATCTATCCATAGCATCCGCTACCCAAGCAAAGAGAACTGGAGAAAAATTCATCTGATTTTCTTTCTGTGTGTGCCATTCACCACATGCTCAAGTCCATCAGAATCTCTTGGGCTGGAGACAGAATGGAACTGAACACAAGTCTACAGCAATGTTCCTGGAGTGCTACACTACGGGTCTGGAATCCAGTATTCAGCTTTCATTCACAACCTGCTGAACAACAAGAAGCATGCCTGGTTGTAGGTTACTATTGGGCTTCTGACTACAGTGAGAGGCAGGTGATTGTACTAATCTCCTTTATGATATGATTTACAATGTCATGGGACTAACCTTCTTGCTCCCACAAATCTCCTTTCAGGTCCTGCTTCTTATATGACATTCTACCATAATCAAGGAGTTGTAAAAATGCAAATAGCATCAAGAAAATAATTATTCACCAATGCTTCTCTATTAGGATAGGATTAAATAATTTTAAAAATGAGTTTCAGGGAAAGGGACTGGGGAGGGTGGGACTTGAGGTGCCTATAGTGGGGGATCCCAGGAAGAAGGGTGTGGGGAAGGAAAAGTGATCGAAGAATGACAGGCAAATTTCTTCATATCATAACTGTCAAACGGAAGGAAAATGTATGCTTATTCTGCGTATCTCATGGATGCATTTGTGTAGTTGTTGCTCTTATTTTAGTCTCAGATTTGCATGTAGAAGACATCAGAGGTATATCAAGCAGTCCAACCTCCCTGGCATCATGAGACCCAGGGAACCAAACTGTTGCAGTGTATAATTTGGTGCTTTCCAGGCCAAAGCAAATGCTGCACATTTAGCCTTCTTTTTTTCTTTTCCTGAATAAATTAACTAATCAATCCATTGGATGAGCCCACATTTTCTTTTCACAGCCAAATCTCATATAACATGATAATGATTCTCCAGCCCCCAATGGTAGTTAGGTCTGGAATTGTTTGTGCTCTACGATTTGGTGGCTTCCAGACACTTCCAGAGACCTCTGTGACTGCATCAGACTGGGGAAAACAAAGCACACCAAACTGCTGTGAACTGGGAGTGTGAGGCTGAGGTCTGCAGGGACTCTAGTCACCTCTCTTCCTGACCAGCACCCTCCCCTCATTCCTATTTGCCTCTCTCCTCCCTGGCTGCCTACCCTCAGGGTCACTTACTCGTCCAGAGCCACCTGCTCCTCGCCTTTGCCTTCCCAGGTGCCAGCTTTCTGAGATTTGACCTTGAGAACTGCCAACTCAGAGCTGAGATGGCTTTTCCCATCTGCAGCAAAAGCCATTTCAAAAAGCAGGGAGAGAGCTGGGTTTCTCATATTTTCCTTGCTGAATGTGTTTGAGGCTGCAAAAACCAATTACTGAAGCTCAGCTGTAAGAAATCAAATGTATTTAGTCACAGGTAAAGTTCACGAACACAGTATTAGCTACAGAATGTGTGTGGTGGCATCTTTTACAAATGAGTGCATATCCTACATCCCGTTCCTTTTACAAATAACCCATCTCTAGGGCAGTATTGATGGCAAAACCAGAAACAAGTCTAATGGGCAGGCCGTCTCAGAGCTGCTCAGAATAACAAGCTATGGCACACAACACTTTATCTTCATAAGGTTCTTCTCTTTGCTTGTTTAAAGCATCAGAAGCCCTCATATTCTCTTGGGATCAAATAGGCCTGTAGCCCTGCCTGGTAAACTTTTGCCTACACACTTTCTGGGTCAATAATCGAAGCTCTTGTACCATGAGAAATTGCTGCACAGAGAAAACCCAGAAAGCAGATGAAGGCACAAATGCTTGGCTCCCAGGATCATTCCTGAGAAAGAGCATATGCTCCCTCCCAATCAGCCAACAGCATTTGGGAGACGAGGAACCAACCTACCAGATTTAGTTGGCTTGTTCACACTACGTACAGCTTTTTGTTTAAATGGTTTTTTAAATTACCAGTGAAAGGGCAAATTGCTCCTGATGATCTGTGATTCCATACATAAACAAGTTAAACCCGAAAGACCACCCTGATCAAATGCTCTTCTAGGTGAACACAGAAACCTTTCTAAAAGCACAGATCCAAAAGGACCTTGAAGGAGTCTCAGAGTCTGTTTTTCCAGTCTGTAGGTTTATTGTTCAACCAGATGGAAGGTATGGTTCACTTCAGTCTTCGATAGAGTCATGAGCTCTGCTGTGCTTGGTCCTCCTGGGTTTGCCCCGAGTGGGAAGCAGGTGGACTTAGCAGGTTGAGGACCGTTCTCCCCTGCCTGCTGCCTTATGCATGCATTGGGTGGCCTTGGGTTAATCTTACCATATTTCCTAGTTGGTTTTAACTCTCCTTTGTTCTTTGCTTCTTCTTTGGAGCCATGGGTAAAATAAAATAGTCCAAGGGTAGTTTAAACTTAAGGAAAATAAAATTTTTATGAATCTTTGCAAAAGCTTATAAGGACCCCTTTCCTACTCAGCTTTGCTCACCTTTGCCCACTGTATTCACTCCTTTCTTTAACTATAGAGCAAAGCCATGTGTGTTTTCTTGTCTTCCTTCTTGTCTCTTAAAATCCCATCTTTATACGACTGATCGTCTCCTTTTTTTACATCTTGGGTGCTGTTGGCTCTTTCCTAGACTGATTAGTCATCTGAGTTCTTAAACAACTCATCTCCTCTTCCCTTCCTCTTTTACATTTCCTCCTCCCCTGGCACCTTCAACTTCCCCTCCTGCAATGGTGTCTTCCCAAATGCCTGCAGATAAGCATACACCTGTGCTTGGGAGGATTCCCCAAATCTCTTGCTAGTTTACCTCTATTTTTTCCTACCAAGATCCTTGCCTAAATACCACCCAGCATCCATTTCCAATAACTGTAATACTACAACCAAAAAAAAAATTGTTGAGCCCCTAATTGTGTTAAGCAATTCACACACACCAGCCCATAGCCTTGCAAACCTTCGTGAGGTAGGCACCGAGTTAAATGTTGTCTCTTTTTGAAAAATTGGAAATTAGAGGCACAGAGAATGAAGCAGCCTTCACAGATCACACGGCAAGCTTGTGGCAGACATAGGGTTGAAAGCCAAGGAGTCTGATCTCAGACACACAGTTTGCCCCATGCTTTTCTCTCCTGTCCTGCAACTAACACCTCATCATTCTGAACCCATGTGTAGCAAGAACACTGATGTCTCAAGAGCTGAGTTCATCAACATCTATTTTTTGTTCTCACCCACCTTCCTGCAGTATCTGATGCACAGAGTGGGTGCTCTGTCCCTATCTTCCTTCTGACCTTTTCCTTGCCTTTGGCTGTCTGAGCACTTGCTACGCCAGCTCCCACTTATTCTCTCTACGTTTCTTTCTTGATCTTCACCAGCTCCATTTCCTTCTCTTAAGATAAATGAGCGTGGCCCAAGCATTAGTCTCTCCAAACTTTGCCATTGTTAGTACAAAGTCTCACGCTTCTCCTCAGGCCTTCAATTGCAACACCTAGACTTCTGGGAAGATGGTAAAATAGTGAGCAGCAGGGAAAAAGCCCTGCCAGTATTTGGAATCCAGACTCTGGAATATAGCAAAGTGAAGAAGAAAAGAGGGAAGTGGGCTCCTAGACCCACCAAAGATCTGAAGTGAGAATTAGAGCTTATAGGGAGAGTGAAGAGAAGGACCACAGTGTGGAGGAGGGAGGTGGCATACAGCGCTTTCTCTGTGAGCCCCGCTCGAGGCATGGGAGGGGCAGCTGGAACCTGCATCTGCGCGGTGACTCCTGGCGACCCCGGAGACCTTCGTGGAGAAACACACCAGTGAAACTGAGCAGTAGACACTGTGGACTGCAGTGGCTGGTGAGTTATTTAGGTTCACAAGTCCCCCAGGAGAGAGCAATTGGCCTGTACTCATTTTGGAAAAGGGCCAAAGGAAATTAGAACTCAGAGAAGCTGCAAGCATCTCACTTGGCTCCACCTAGTGGCTACAAATGTGAGGCACAACAGAATTCAAGCTGGCAGAAAGTCAGGGAGCAGAGTTCAAACCGGCAGGAGTCACTTGGAGTGTTGTGGGCTGAAGAGCTCATCTCCGGCCTCACAGCCAGAAACCAGACGCAACCTGAGCTTCAGTGAAGTTAAAGACTGGGATCATCCACCACCACCATGATTATACTGCTGGCTCGCTGGGATCAGTCAACATGGATCTGGGCTCTGTCTGCTCCCTCCATTGAGTGACAGCAGAGAAATGGCCTGAAGTGGATTTTGTCTGCTTTTCTTCCCTTTTTTGAGTTTTAATTTTTTTCTTTTTTTTTTTTTTCTTTTTCTTGATTGTTCTTATTTTTATACAAGTGAGAACCTTGTTTCTCAGGGGTTTTGTTTGCTTGTTTTATTCTGTTCTTGCTGCTGTTTCTTCCTTCTCTCTTTTTCACCACTTCCCAAAGCTAGTGCAATCTTCCTTTGTGCTCCAGCCTTGCTTCTAATCCATTTCTCTTCTTCTATTTATCTTTTAAATTTTCTCCCCTGAGAGTAAAATCATCACGTCAAAGGGATATTTACTGGACACAATTTTCTTGTTTGTTTTAGATTTGGTTATATTACAACAAGTCCTTGATACAATTAAAGGTGGCAAATTAAGTTACAACAGTTTGTCATTGCTAGGGTGTGTTTAATGCTGTTGTTATTACTGATTATACTACTTTACTTTAGACGCAATTGTTCTAATAAGTTGCTCTTCCTTATGTGCCAAGACTGAGATTGCCTGAGGGTCATAAACAATACTAGAGACCAGCGCCAAAGAATGAGGAGCTTGGCCAAATAGGCAGCAATTTGTCATTCCCAGTAAATTGGAGAGGTAGGATCTTGCAACAGACTCAAAACCTCAAAGCCAGCTACACCCGGCAGACATCTCTGAGAAATAGTCATTTCCTAAGGGTTTTTGACACTAGCCATAAAGATACCTACCATAAACAACTTTCAAGCATCAATGCAAGAATTAAACTTTAAAAAAACAGAAAATGAGAAGACATGAAAGCAAGATGTAGACCCAGACTTGCACCTTGCCAAAGGCAAACCCAGGGGGCAATGAAGTAGAACAATTAAAAAACTATCCACATGGATTCCCAGAAGTAGGAACAGTGGAAGTAATAAAGAAAATGAATGAAACTCTAGAAAAAAAATCAAATCAGAAATAATTTCTCAGATAACTTCAGAAATGACCATAAGGAAGGACATGATTAATTAATCTAGAGAAGATACAAATAAAAAACAGAGGATCTTAGGAAAATGATGGAAACCATGAATGCCCAACATAGGAAAGAAATGGACTCCATGAAATGGACTCAATCAGATAATTCAGGAGATTAAAAATTCTATTGAAAGTATATGTAGCAGAGTGGAAAGGAGAAATAGGAAAGGTGGGGGGAAGGAAGGAAGGGGAAAGTAAAAAAGAAGACAGAAGGAAAAAGTGAAAACAAGGCTTTGGTAAATAAGGAAGGGAACATTGAAGGGAGGGGAGGGAAAAAGGAAAAAAAAAGAAGAAGCAAGATATATCATATATCATGTACAGGTACAAATTCCCTATGATGAATGTGATCATCATGTATATCTAAAATGTACCTGTAAAATTAATTTTTAAAAAATTGTGATACCTACCAATGACTCTCAGTTCTATACCTCTGGCCCTGTTGTCCCTCCTCATGCCAGGTGGGCTTTCAATTGCTTGATGGACTTTTTTGCATTGGATTATCTCAACTGCACTTCCAATTCACTATGAATTCACATAATTGCATCATATTTTCCCCAAATTACTCCAGCATTGTTCTCCTCTGCTTTTGTTTGATGGGATTATTACTTATCCAGCCACCAAACTTCAAATGTGTACTTCATTTCTAAAGGTACCCATATCCACACCACTCAGCACTGCCCAATCAAAATTATGGATTTTCCAGTTCCTTTTTCCATGTTTCTTAAAAAATTCTCTCCTACTTCATTCTCTTTCCACTGCTAGCCCTCTATTGGTGCCCCTATTAACTAATGCTTGGCCTATAGCTTAAGCCTGTCTTTGACCTTCCTGTCTGTCTTGCTGACCCCAATCTATGTGGCTGGCTGCCAAAACGTCATCAGTCTAAAGCACTATTTTCATCATGCTATTACACTGCCCATAAATCTACAGAAGCTTCCTATGAGCAAAACCCAAACTCATTATCCTGGCATTTAATGCTCTCTCCAATCTGACCACAATTTATCTTTCCAACTTGAAATCCTCTACACCAGGTGGGCTCCTGCTCATAACCACACATTTTCCTCTCACTCCTGCATCCACACCATTGCTCCCCCTTCCCTAGAAGAAGCTCCAACCACTTTCCACAGATGTCTTACCTTACAGGCTCTGGCTTCAGTTCTTATATATCAATCAATATGTCATGACCACATCCCCCGAGAATGATCTTCCTCTGAACTCTATAGTGATAATTGTCAATTTAGCACTTAGCATTTTCTTCCTACATTTGCATGCAATATAATTCTTTCTCCTTTTTTTTAAACATGAGCAGTTATAGTCTGGGCACTTGATTATGTACTGTAAAGTCACCTTTTTTTAACAGCAATCCTGATAAGTTAGTATTTTATTGTCTTGAGGGCAGTAGTCCAATTTTATATCTCCCTGTACATTCTACAATACACAGGAAAACTCAACATATTTAGCACACACTAAATATGTGCTCAAAATGCTGTGCTGCCAAAAAGTCAAAATCTCCAATCATAAAAAGCCATGAATAAAATTAGAAGACAGAATACAAAAGGGAAATCTTATTGTCATATTGTAAAGGACAATAGTTAACATCAGTAATTAGGGAGAATTTGAAAGAATATTAATTTTAAATTTGTTTTTATTCGCCATTCATTTATATAACCCCTCTCCCAAAGGTCAAAAGAACATTGTTTCAAGTTGAGTAAAGAATCTTAGATGGAGACGTTCACGTAGGAACTTAATTGGGCTGAGCCTGGCGTATACCCATCAGTGGGGAATGGAGAAAACCAGGCTGGGCAGAAGGGAAAGTGGAACTGTGATGCAATTAAAAACAAAGGCCTCAGTTGATAAGACAACCTGTGACCCATGAGGAGTGCTGGGGCTGAGATGTCCCTTTCAATACGTTCTGCCTAGAGGTAAGGAACTGTCTTTATAAAGTCCTCTCACCAGCCTCTTCCTTAAAGTGAGCTGCTCTAGCCAGCAGAGGGCGCTCAACTGGGCACAGCTGACTGGTGGAACAATGAACATCGCTGACCAGGACTTACCGCTCACCCCGGTATCCACTGCACATACACAAGGAATAATCTTCCTACCCATGTTCCCAGCCACCAAGTTGTCTTCTCCAGAGGGAACCAGGATTATCTCTTCGGTTTCTTTCCAGAGATATTCTATGGTATTTAAGCAAGCACATATAAATATTATTTTTTTCTTTTTATATGAATACTAGCGTACTATATGTATTGTTCTGTTTATTATTCTTTTAACTTAAAACACATAGGTTATCATTCATGCTTATTTTTAAAGGAAGCTTTTTAGCCCTAAAGAGGCAGGTTCTCCTGCCGTTCTCACTTTGCTGACATGGAAACTGAGGCACAGATGCGCAGTCACTTCTACAGGACAACTAGTGAGAGGTGGAACCAGGGTTAAAACCACAGTTAGAAAATCTGGATCCATAGTCCATGCTCTTGCTGTGAGCGACCTTGAACACCCTTCAAGTGTGTAGGGGTCATTTGGATTTTGTTCTCATGAATTCTTCATATCCTTGTGGTGTCTTTCTAAAAGTAGATTTGTGAGGCATTTCTGTTGTTGTTGAACTAGGCTTTTTTTCTGATTTTCCATGGTTATTTCTTGACTTTTGCCTTTATTCTTGGTAGTTCATTTGCCATTCTGATTTTTATGTCGTCAAATTTATCACTCTTTTAAAAACTGGAGTTTTTTTGTTTTGGTTTGGTTTTGGCAAGATAACACTCAGGGCTTCAGGCATGCTAGGCAGTGCTGTATCACTGAGTCTGAACTCTAGGCCATCCTGTTTGAGTTTTGTTTTTCCACCAGAAAGGCCTACTCACTTGGCACTTGGAAGTTATTTTTCTAAAAATCTTTGTGGTTTCTTTTAGTGAATTTGTAGCTGTTATTGTCCTCTCCTCTTCCTCCCCCTCCCCCTCCCACTCCTGCGCATCTTCTCCTCCTGCTTCTCTTCCTTTCCTTTTTCTTCTTGATGTTAGCTGCCCCTGACAATAGAAAGCTCTTTACATATTGCTCTGTTTCTGGATTTCTATTGCTTTGATCAGACCATCCATATACACCATAATAATTTTTTTAAGTATTGCTGTTTTTGTCTTTCCACATTTGTTGGAATTAGTCAACCCTCACTATTATTTTATAGTTTTGTTTCCCCTCAGATTTTTTCTTGACGTTCTTGCTTATTCATCTCCATTTTAACTTCATAAAAACTGATTTATGCCCTGTTGTATTTTCCCCCAAATTATATTAGGATCACATTAAATTTATTAATTAATTTAAAGGACTCATTATTTATGATGTAGAGTCTTTTATCAAAGAACTACAGTTAATGCTTAAATTTTTTTGACCAATTTTACATGCTTAGATCTGGTAATCTTAACAACTGCTTTGAAGACAGAAATATGCAATATAACAACCATTGTTGAGTTCCTATCTTGTATTTTGAAATACTGTATTGTTTCTAATGTTTTCTATTATTTTTTATTCTCTTTAAAATAAAAAAGAGGGGCTGGCAAGCACAAGGTCATGAGTTCGATTCCTGGTACTGGAAGAAAAATAAATATAAAAATAAAATAAAAAATAAAATAAAAAAGAACTAGTTATACTGTTCCATTAGTGCAAAACTTTGTTTCATTTAAAGATAACTATAGCTCTATACATAGGTTTTTTATATACTTATTGCTAATTTACTTGTAATTACTTTGCTTTTAATTTAAAATTATAAAAAAGAAATTTATTTCTATTTCATACCTTACTCATTGCTTATTTGTTTTTTTTTTTTTATTTTAAGGATAAAAGGAGGGAAACATTAAGAGACATACAACATTTTACAACATATCACAAGCACAATACAGAGTTACAAACAAAGTGGTAGGGAATTAACAATGGTGGTTGTATTACATATTGATATCTTCAAAGTGGCTTCTCATGAAAACAGATATAGACATGCAATACTGGTCAACCAAAGACTCATTGACAGTTTCTTTCAGCATAGAAACAGCAGATAGAAGAACAACCAGGTTATCTATCCTGTATATACATACATACAAAATTTCTCCTTCTTTCCCTTCTCTTTTCCCACATCCCAGAAGCCCTTTACTCTTCGGTGGTTTCCTATCATTTCACAGTGTCTATCATACCTCCGAGTTTAAATTAACTCTTTCAAGTTTTACACTAGTGACATTTGGATGCTGATAATTTCTATGTCTTAATTTTATGTCAATACCTCCACTTACTGTTCATAGGCAATTTTCAGTTGATTCTTTTGTGTTTTATAGGCATAAATTATGTCATTAACATTTAATTTTATCTTTTACTGTATTGTTTTTGTATATCTAATTTATTTTTCATCCTTAATTTTATTGTCAAATATGCACAAAAGTGTTAAATAATAGTGATGAAAATGAAAATATTTGTTTTGTTCTTAAATTTAATGGAGATGATTTAAATATTTCTACATTTGCCTAATAATAAATGTATTTCACTAGGTTAAGGAAATATTCATGTATTTATGATTGATGAAGATGAATTAAATCACATATGAACTTTAAACTAATATGCATTTTCAGAAAATCTGGAGGTGTTTATGATTTTTGCTCTCTTGGATCTATTACTGTAGTGAATTTTATAAATACTGTTCCTAATAGTGAAAATCCTCTCCTTATAGAAAAGTCTTACTTGCCAAGAGCATAGTTTTCTTTCAGTGTGATGCTTGAATCCACTAATGTTTTATTTAGTAGCATCTCACATCAATAATTATAAGATAAATTGATCTACAGTAATTTTTGTTATGAAAATGTTCATTGTATTTTGGAATCAAATTCATCTTTGCTTCATTAGAGAAAACTTTTTCTACACTATACAATTCTACACTGATTTTCATCTGTTGATGAAACCTGTTGATTTTCCTTTTCTGTTCCTCAGTGGGAAATACAATTTTACACGGCTTTTCTTTTTCTACACTATACAATTACTTGAAAGAGTTGTAATAATAATCTTCAATTACTTTGAACATTTGTAAGAAATCCCCACGAAACCATGGGGCCCTTGTGTGCGTTTTTTGGCAGGGAGGGTTTGCGATACAGGCGGCTCTTTGAAACAATTTTCTGTTTAATTAAATTGTTTATATAGTTTACTCATATTTGAATCTGTTTTGGTACATTTATCTAGAAAATTACCTACTGTATTTGCATTTTCAAATTTAACTAAAATTGAGTAAATTGATTCATTTAACTTTTCCTATAAACATAATTTCTTCTTCCTATGTCTTATTTTGTGTATTTTTGCTTCCTTTTATTTTTGGATAACATTTGTTTATGTTTATTATTTATGTTTATTATTTATTAATTCTATTATTTGTTTCTCAATTGTTGCTCCATTTTTCTTTATCTGTTATTTTATTCTGCTTTTCTTCGATTTGTTTTGTGGTTCTTTTTGTAAGTCCTATTGAATGGGCTTGTTTTAAACTTGTTGCATTTCCTTCTAAGCAATACTTTACCTAATCACATAGATTCTCACATGTAGTATTCTTAGTGTTTTTACTTTCAAGGTATTCTAAAATTTATTTTGGAGTTTTTCTTTGTTTCCATAGTTAAGCAGAAGTATCCAAGTTTCTATGTGATTGAACTTGTCTTCTGTTTTTTTTTACTACTTTATAGTTTTAATGCACTATGATCAGTGAGTATCCTATGTCTACCTTTAGACACAGAATAATTTTTCTTTGTCACTTGATTAATTTTATGAATACCCTATAGAATCTTGAAAATAAAAAATGTTCTCTGCTTCTAGGATACAAAGTTTGATATCCATATTTATTGTTTTATCTACTTACTTAGTCATTGCCTGAGAGAAATGGATTACAGTTTCTTATTATTTCTGCCTTTATCTTTATCCGCCTTTCTTAGTATTTCTGCCTTTATCTCCTTAAATTCCTGAAGCTTCTGATTTATGAATGTTGATGCCAAGTTACGTTCTTCATAGATATTCATACTTATTACAACTTCATTATGCACCTTTAATATATAAGGTACCCCTCTGTGCCTCATTTATTGCTTTTGGTCCTGAATTATATCTTTTCCAATATTAAGGTCATGACCCCTGCTTCCTTTTTGTTTGCACAGCTTTGGTGATGCAGATATTCTGCATTTTAAATCTGTTTAAATTACCTTAAGAAAAAAGAAATACCTCTTAAATCTTTACTGTAGAGTTTGGTTTAGCAATTCCAATACAAATTATTTAAATGAGAAAAAAGACATAGGTATTTATGATGATTCAGACACAACAAAACAAGTGGTTTATAATATAAATTATATAAATTATTCTGTATCCCAAATATGTAAAAACATAAGCATTACAGTCACATTGAATAGGAGTGTTTAATGGCATAACAAAACGTTTGAAATATAAAGTGATGAAGTTAGTTACAAAACAGAGACATAATTGGATCCCGTATGAATAACCATACCCTTCTCTTTAACCATATCTATATTATATACTTATGTGAAGACTGGAAGATGCATATAAAATATTAACATCTGTTATACCTATGTGGTGGTATTATAGGTGGCTTTGATTTTCCCTGTGCTTTTGTATGTTTTCTGAAGTTTCAGTAATTAGATATATCATTTTTATAATCTGAAATACAATTTTTGTCTGAAAAAGAAATGTCATTATCTGACATGACAATCCTGGCATCAGCTAAGAATAGGACTTCTTACTGCCTGCCATCGCGGTAGCATATTCAGGCAGGGTTTTCGAGGTAGTTCTTTCTCTGGCACTGGAGGGAAGCCCAGCCTCTATCCTCACCCCGGCACTCCCAGGCTCGCGGACGGCCTCGAGCAGGTGCAGGTGCTCCCTCCTCTCCTAGCTTCCCGTTTCCCTTCAGGCCCCAGCGGCACAGCCTCATTTTACCTGCAGGTTTTTGTAGTTACGTATTTCCAAGAATTCCTCCTATAATATTTCTCAGGAAAGCAGGCATTTTTTCCCCCTTTTATTTGTTCACTAGTCTTTGCTTACTTGAGAGATACAGACATTTCTTTGAATAAAAACCTGTTGATTTTCCTTTTCTGTTCCTCAGTGGGTAATTTAACTGTCTCATTACTGTTTTTGCACGTGTATTTTACTTGAATTCCTCTGAGTTTCTGTCATCCTTTTACCAGTTGATGTGGAGACAGAAGCTATTATTATAAGATCTCTTAAGAAATTAAAACCATTTCTATGAAACAGTCTCAGTCAAGATCTGGCGAGGTTTGTGTTTCACATCTCAGGCAGAACTCTTTTCGATGAAATTCATTTTTCAGTTGAGGCTAAAATGAAATTTGTTGGTGCTTTGATACATTTCAAATTTTGGGGAGGGGTCGGTGCATGAAAAGCATTTGCCTTTTTGTTTGTTTCTTTACAGTTTTGTGTTCTATTTTATTTTTCTTGTTTTTTAAATCTAGCTATTTCCATAAAGTGTGAGCAATCACACAATCAGTAAAGGGAAAGAACTGACCAAAAATGAAACTAGACAAAACAAAATGAAGTCTTTCAAACTATTAATCTCAACTTTTCTCAGCATAACTTGGGACTGGTGTGTATTTAGAGTGAAGACCTGTAATCGTGTTGTAACTGTGTTACACTCACTCTTTCTGTGAAATTTTTATGTCCAATTTGCCAGTGAGTCCTTAGAGCAGGGTCTGTATTGATTAGGTTTTAATATCAAATCTGCTGTTAGGCTGAGATAAAATTAACTTAGCTGATAAAACCAAATACTTCTTTTTATCTCATAAACTAGATCAGATTCAAAGAAAAAAAAAACAGGCATGGAATGTTGTCTGTCCTATGATTTTGATTTTTGTTAAGTCCTTAGCAATAATGCCAAAGCATCTATGGCACCTTGTAAAAGCTCCTAAAACTAGCACTGCTCACAGGTTGCCTTTGGCTGACAAATACATTTTGTGTGGCCTGTACAAACTTGAAAAACCTGCATTAAAATTCAAGCATCCATGATCTCTCGGTAAGCTGAAAGATTTGGCCTACAGAATTTAGAGCATAACGGTCACCCATTCTACTAGGCACATGGTCCAGCTCTGTTTTCCACAATCACCATCACTCCTTGTTTTACCCCTGTTCCTTCATGTTTGCTCACTTTTTTTTTTGACAGCCTTTCCCTGTGTAGTCCAGGCTGTCCTTGAACTCACTGCAAGCCTCCTGCCTCAGCTTTCAGAGTGCTGGGATTTACAGGTGTATGTTCACTCATTTTTATAACTTTCATTTTTCCTTGAAGCATCTGAGTCTGTGTTTCCCTGACCTAAAACAGAAATAGACTGAGATTTAAGGTTGTGGTTCTTAAGCTTTAACAGATATAAAATCATCATCAGTTTGTTAAAACATGGATGGCTGTTGGGCTTACACCCCAGAGTTTCTGAAAGGTGTCAGAGAGGCACTGAGAATTCTCACTTTGCACAAGTTGTTAGCTGAGGCTGATGCTAGAGGCCCAGGAACAACACTTCCAAGAACCATCATTTTAATTGTACTCCCCTGAGGGGTACGTCTACATTCATTCATTCATTTGTATACTCAGTATCTATTACAGTGTGTATTGCTGTATATCAAACATTCAGGGGCTGGGGATTTAGCTCAGCGGCAAAGTGCCTGCCTGGCAAGCGCAAGGTCGTGAGTTCGGTTCCCGGTACCGGAGAAAAAAACCAAAAA